>NC_140988.1:185727960-185941122 GCF_052327205.1 Somniosus microcephalus
TGAGGGGAAGTCCTGTACTTTGGTACAATGGGGGAAGTCCTTGTTGCTTTTGGTAACAATGGGGGAAGTCCTGTACTTTGGTACAATGGGGGGAGAGTCCTGTTGCTTGGTACAATGGGGGAAGTCCTGTGCTTTGGGTACAATGGGGAAGTCCTGTACTTTGGTAACAATGGGGGAAGTCCTGTACTTTGGTACAATGGGGGAAGTCCTGTGCTTTGGTACAATGGGGGAAGTCCTGTGCTTTGGTACAATGGGGGGAAGTCCTGTACTTTGGTAACAATGGGGGAAGTCCTGTACTTTGGTACAATGGGGGAAGTCCTGTGCTTTGGTAACAATGGGGGAGTCCTGTACTTTGGTACAATGGGGGAAGTCCTGTACTTTGGTACAATGGGGGGAAGTCCTGTGCTTTGGTACAATGGGGGAAGTCCTGTACTTTGGTAACAATGGGGAAGTCCTGTACTTTGGTACAATGGGGGAAGTCCTGTGCTTTGGTACAATGGGGGAAGTCCTGTACTTTGGTAACAATGGGGGAAGTCCTGTACTTTGGTAACAATGGGGGAAGTCCTGTGCTTCGGTACAATGGGGGGAAGTCATGTGCTTTGGTACAATGGGGGGAAGTCCTGTACTTTGGTACAATGGGGGAAGTCCTGTGCTTTGGTACAATGGGGGAAGTCCTGTACTTTGGTACAATGGGGGAAGTCCTGTGCTTTGGTACAATGGGGGAAGTCCTGTGCTTTGGTACAATGGGGGAAGTCCTGTGCTTTGGTACAATGGGGGGAAGTCCTGTACTTTGGTACAATGGGGGAAGTCCTGTACTTTGGTACAATGGGGGAAGTCCTGTACTTTGGTACAATGGGGGAAGTCCTGTGCTTTGGTACAATGGGGGAAGTCCTGTGCTTTGGTACAATGGGGGAAGTCCTGTGCTTTGGTACAATGGGGGAAGTCCTGTACTTTGGTACAATGGGGGGAAGTCCTCTACTTTGGTACAATGGGGGAAGTCTGTACTTTGGTACAATGGGGGATGTCCTGTACTTTGGTACAATGGGGGGAAGTCTTGTACTTTGGTACAATGGGGGAAGTCCTGTACTTTGGTACAATGGGGGAAGTCCTGTACTTTGGTACAATGGGGGAAGTCCTGTACTTTGGTACAATGGGGGAAGTCCTGTGCTTTGGTACAATGGGGGGAAGTCCTGTGCTTTGGTACAATGGGGAAGTCCTGTACTTTGGTACAATGGGGGAAGTCCTGTCCTTTGGTACAATGGGGGAGTCCTGTACTTTGGTAACAATGGGGGAAGTCCTGTGCTTTGGTACAATGGGGGGAAGTCCTGTGCTTTGGTAACAATGGGGGAAGTCCTGTACTTTGGTACAATGGGGGAAGTCCTGTACTTTGGTACAATGGGGGAAGTCCTGTACTTTGGTACAATGGGGGAAGTCCTGTGCTTTGGTACAATGGGGGAAGTCCTGTGCTTTGGTACAATGGGGAAAGTCCTGTACTTTGGTAACAATGGGGGGAAGTCCTGTGCTATGGTAACAATGGGGGAAGTCCTGTGCTTTGGTACAATGGGGGGAAGTCCTGTACTTTGGTACAATGGGGGAAGTCCTGTACTTTGGTAACAATGGGGAAGCCCTGTACTTTGGTACAATGGGGGAAGTCCTGTGCTTTGGTACAATGGGGGAAGTCCTGTGCTTTGGTAACAATGGGGGGAAGTCCTGTGCTTTGGTACAATGGGGGAAGTCCTGTGCTTTGGTACAATGGGGGAAGTCCTGTGCTTTGGTACAATGGGGGAAGTCCTGTGCTTTGGTACAATGGGGGAAGTCCTGTACTTTGGTACAATGGGGGAAGTCCTGTGCTTTGGTACAATGGGGGAAGTCCTGTGCTTTGGTACAATGGGGGAAGTCCTGTGCTTTGGTACAATGGGGGAAGTCCTTTACTTTGGTACAATGGGAGAAGTCCTGTACTTTGGTACAAGGGGGGAAGTCCTGTACTTTGGTACAATGGGGGAAGTCCTGTACTTTGGTAACAATGGGGGAAGTCCTGCACTTTGGTACAATGGGGGAAGTCCTGTACTTTGGTAACAATGGGAGAAGTCCTGTACTTTGGTACAATGGGGGAAGTCCTGTGTTTTGGTAACAATGGGGGAAGTCCTGTGCTTTGGTACAATGGGGGAAGTCCTGTGCTTTGGTACAATGGGGGAAGTCCTGTGCTTTGGTACAATGGGGGGAGTCCTGTGCTTTGGTAACAATGGGGGAAGTCCTGTGCTTTGGTACAATGGGGGAAGTCCTGTACTTTGGTACAATGGGGGAAGTCCTGTGTTTTGGTAACAATGGGGGAAGTCCTGTACTTTGGTACAATGGGGAAGTCCTGTGTTTTGGTACAATGGGGGAAGTCCTGTGCTTTGGTACAATGGGGGGAGTCCTGTGCTTTGGTAACAATGGGGGAAGTCCTGTGCTTTGGTACAATGGGGGAAGTCCTGTACTTTGGTACAATGGGGGAAGTCCTGTGTTTTGGTAACAATGGGGGAAGTCCTGTACTTTGGTACAATGGGGGAAGTCCTGTACTTTGGTACAATGGGGGGAGTCCTGTGCTTTGGTACAATGGGGGAAGTCCTGTGCTTTGGTACAATGGGGGAAGTCCTGTGCTTTGGTACAATGGGGGAAGTCCTGTGCTTTGGTAACAATGGGGGAAGTCCTGTACTTTGGTACAATGGGGGAAGTCCTGTACTTTGGTACAATGGGGGAAGTCCTGTACTTTGGTACAATGGGGGAAGTCCTGTGCTTTGGTACAATGGGGGAAGTCCTGTGCTTTGGTACAATGGGGGAAGTCCTGTGCTTTGGTACAATGGGGGAAGTCCTGTACTTTGGTACAATGGGAGAAGTCCTGTACTTTGTTACAATGGGGGGAAGTCCTGTACTTTGGTACAATGGGGGAAGTCCTGTACTTTGGTAACAATGGGGGAAGTCCTGTACTTTGGTACAATGGGGGAAGTCCTGTGCTTTGGTACAATGGGGGAAGTCCTGTGCTTTGGTACAATGGGGGAAGTCCTGTGCTTTGGTACAATGGGGGGAGTCCTGTACTTTGGTACAATGGGGGAAGTCCTGTGTTTTGGTAACAATGGGGGAAGTCCTGTACTTTGGTACAATGGGGGAAGTCCTGTGTTTTGGTACAATGGGGGAAGTCCTGTGCTTTGGTACAATGGGGGGAGTCCTGTGCTTTGGTACAATGGGGGAAGTCCTGTGCTTTGGTAACAATGGGGGAAGTCCTGTGCTTTGGTACAATGGGGGAAGTCCTGTGTTTTGGTACAATGGGGGAAGTCCTGTGCTTTGGTACAATGGGGGAAGTCCTGTGCTTTGGTACAATGGGGGAAGTCCTGTGCTTTGGTAACAATGGGGGAAGTCCTGTGCTTTGGTAACAATGGGGGAAGTCCTGTACTTTGGTAACAATGGGGGAAGTCCTGTGCTTTGGTACAATGGGGGAAGTCCTGTGCTTTGGTACAATGGGGAAGTCCTGTACTTTGGTACAATGGGGGAAGTCCTGTGTTTTGGTAACAATGGGGGAAGTCCTGTACTTTGGTACAATGGGGGAAGTCCTGTGCTTTGGTACAATGGGGGAAGTCCTGTACTTTGGTAACAATGGGGGAAGTCCTGTACTTTGGTACAATGGGAAAAGTCCTGTGCTTTGGTGCAATTGGGGGAAGTCCTGTGCTTTGGTACAATGGGGGAAGTCCTGTACTTTGGTACAATGGGGGAAGTCCTGTGCTTTGGTACAATGGGTGAAGTCCTGTGCTTTGGTAACAATGGGGGGAAGTCCTGTACTTTGGTACAATGGGGGAAGTCCTGTACTTTGGTACAATGGGGGAAGTCCTGTGCTTTGGTAACAATGGGGAAGTCCTGTACTTTGGTACAATGGGAGAAGTCCTGTGCTTTGGTACAATGGGGGAAGTCCTGTGCTTTGGTACAATGGGGGAAGTCCTGTACTTTGGTAACAATGGGGGAAGTCCTGTGCTTTGGTACAATGGGGGAAGTCCTGTACTTTGGTAACAATGGGGGAAGTCCTGTACTTTGGTACAATGGGGGAAGTCCTGTACTTTGGTAACAATGGGGGAAGTCCTGTACTTTGGTAACAATGGGGGAAGTCCTGTGCTTTGGTACAATGGGGGAAGTCTGTACTTTGGTACAATGGGGGAAGTCCTGTGTTTTGGTACAATGGGGGAAGTCCTGTACTTTGGTACAATGGGGGGAAGTCCTGTGCTTTGGTACAATGGGGGAAGTCCTGTACTTTGGTACAATGGGGGGAATTCCTGTGCTTTGGTACAATGGGGGAAGTCCTGTACTTTGGTACAATGGGAGAAGTCCTGTACTTTGGTACAATGGGGGGAAGTCCTGTACTTTGGTACAATGGGGGAAGTCCTGTACTTTGGTACAATGGGAGAAGTCCTGTAATTTGGTACAATGGGGGAAGTCCTGTACTTTGGTAACAATGGGGGGAAGTCCTGTACTTTGGTAACAATGGGGGAAGTCCTGTGCTTTGGTACAATGGGGGAAGTCCTGTACTTTGGTACAATGGGGGGAGTCCTGTGCTTTGGTACAATGGGGGAAGTCCTGTACTTTGGTACAATGGGGAAGTCCTGTGTTTTGGTAACAATGGGGGAAGTCCTGTACTTTGGTACAATGGGGGAAGTCCTGTGCTTTGGTAACAATGGGGGAAGTCCTGTGCTTTGGTACAATGGGGGAAGTCCTGTACTTTGGTAACAATGGGGGAAGTCCTGTGCTTTGGTAACAATGGGGGAAGTCCTGTACTTTGGTAGAATGGGGGAAGTCCTGTACTTTGGTACAATGGGGGAAGTCCTGTACTTTGGTAACAATGGGGTAAGTCCTGTGCTTTGGTAACAATGGGGGAAGTCCTGTACTTTGGTACAATGGGGGAAGTCCTGTACTTTGGTAACAATGGGGGAAGTCCTGTACTTTGGTAACAATGGGGGAAGTCCTGTACTTTGGTAACAATGGGGGAAGTCCTGTACTTTGGTACAATGGGGGAAGTCCTGTGTTTTGGTAACAATGGGGGAAGTCCTGTACTTTGGTAACAATGGGGGAAGTCCTGTACTTTGGTACAATGGGGGAAGTCCTGTGCTTTGGTAACAATGGGGGAAGTCCTGTGCTTTGGTAACAATGGGGGAAGTCCTGTACTTTGGTACCAATGGGGAAGTCCTGTGCTTTGGTAACAATGGGGGAAGTCCTGTGCTTTGGTACAATGGGGGAAGTCCTGTACTTTGGTAACAATGGGGGAAGTCCTGTACTTTGGTACAATGGGGGAAGTCCTGTGCTTTGGTACAATGGGGGAAGTCCTGTGCTTTGGTACAATGGGGGAAGTCCTGTACTTTGGTAACAATGGGGGAAGTCCTGTACTTTGGTACAATGGGGGAAGTCCTGTGCTTTGGTACAATGGGGGGAGTCCTGTACTTTGGTACAATGGGGGAAGTCCTGTACTTTGGTACAATGGGGGAAGTCCTGTGCTTTGGTACAATGGGGGAAGTCCTGTACTTTGGTAACAATGGGGGAAGTCCTGTACTTTGGTACAATGGGGGAAGTCCTGTGCTTTGGTACAATGGGGAAGTCCTGTACTTTGGTAACAATGGGGGAAGTCCTGTACTTTGGTAACAATGGGGGAAGTCCTGTGCTTCGGTACAATGGGGGGAAGTCATGTGCTTTGGTACAATGGGGGGAAGTCCTGTACTTCGGTACAATGGGGGAAGTCCTGTGCTTTGGTACAATGGGGGAAGTCCTGTACTTTGGTACAATGGGGGAAGTCCTGTGCTTTGGTACAATGGGGGAAGTCCTGTGCTTTGGTACAATGGGGGAAGTCCTGTGCTTTGGTACAATGGGGGGAAGTCCTGTACTTTGGTACAATGGGGGGAAGTCCTGTACTTTGGTACAATGGGGGAAGTCCTGTACTTTGGTACAATGGGGGAAGTCCTGTGCTTTGGTACAATGGGGGAAGTCCTGTGCTTTGGTACAATGGGGGAAGTCCTGTGCTTTGGTACAATGGGGGGAAGTCCTGTACTTTGGTACAATGGGGGGAAGTCCTCTACTTTGGTACAATGGGGGAAGTCCTGTACTTTGGTACAATGGGGGAAGTCCTGTACTTTGGTACAATGGGGGAAGTCCTGTGCTTTGGTACAATGGGGGGAAGTCCTGTGCTTTGGTAACAATGGGGGAAGTCCTGTACTTTGGTACAATGGGGGAAGTCCTGTCCTTTGGTACAATGGGGGGAGTCCTGTACTTTGGTACAATGGGGGAAGTCCTGTGCTTTGGTACAATGGGGGGAAGTCCTGTGCTTTGATAACAATGGGGAAGTCCTGTACTTTGGTACAATGGGGGAAGTCCTGTCCTTTGGTACAATGGGGGGAGTCCTGTACTTTGGTAACAATGGGGGAAGTCCTGTGCTTTGGTACAATGGGGGGAAGTCCTGTGCTTTGGTAACAATGGGGGAAGTCCTGTACTTTGGTACAATGGGGGAAGTCCTGTACTTTGGTACAATGGGGGAAGTCCTGTACTTTGGTACAATGGGGAAGTCCTGTGCTTTGGTACAATGGGGGAAGTCCTGTGCTTTGGTACAATGGGAAAGTCCTGTACTTTGGTAACAATGGGGGGAAGTCCTGTGCTATGGTAACAATGGGGGAAGTCCTGTGCTTTGGTACAATGGGGGGAAGTCCTGTACTTTGGTACAATGGGGGAAGTCCTGTACTTTGGTAACAATGGGGGAAGTCCTGTACTTTGGTACAATGGGGGAAGTCCTGTGCTTTGGTACAATGGGGGAAGTCCTGTGCTTTGGTAACAATGGGGGGAAGTCCTGTGCTTTGGTACAATGGGGGAAGTCCTGTGCTTTGGTACAATGGGGGAAGTCCTGTGCTTTGGTACAATGGGGGAAGTCCTGTGCTTTGGTACAATGGGGGAAGTCCTGTACTTTGGTACAATGGGGGAAGTCCTGTGCTTTGGTACAATGGGGAAGTCCTGTGCTTTGGTACAATGGGGGAAGTCCTGTGCTTTGGTACAATGGGGGAAGTCCTTTACTTTGGTACAATGGGAGAAGTCCTGTACTTTGGTACAAGGGGGGAAGTCCTGTACTTTGGTACAATGGGGGAAGTCCTGTACTTTGGTAACAATGGGGGAAGTCCTGCACTTTGGTACAATGGGGGAAGTCCTGTACTTTGGTAACAATGGGAGAAGTCCTGTACTTTGGTACAATGGGGGAAGTCCTGTGTTTTGGTAACAATGGGGGAAGTCCTGTGCTTTGGTACAATGGGGGAAGTCCTGTGCTTTGGTACAATGGGGGAAGTCCTGTGCTTTGGTACAATGGGGGGAGTCCTGTGCTTTGGTAACAATGGGGAAGTCCTGTGCTTTGGTACAATGGGGGAAGTCCTGTACTTTGGTACAATGGGGGAAGTCCTGTGTTTTGGTAACAATGGGGGAAGTCCTGTACTTTGGTACAATGGGGGAAGTCCTGTGTTTTGGTACAATGGGGGAAGTCCTGTGCTTTGGTACAATGGGGGGAGTCCTGTGCTTTGCTAACAATGGGGGAAGTCCTGTGCTTTGGTACAATGGGGGAAGTCCTGTACTTTGGTACAATGGGGGAAGTCCTGTGTTTTGGTAACAATGGGGGAAGTCCTGTACTTTGGTACAATGGGGAAGTCCTGTACTTTGGTACAATGGGGGGAGTCCTGTGCTTTGGTACAATGGGGGAAGTCCTGTGCTTTGGTACAATGGGGGAAGTCCTGTGCTTTGGTACAATGGGGGGAAGTCCTGTGCTTTGGTAACAATGGGGGAAGTCCTGTACTTTGGTACAATGGGGGAAGTCCTGTGCTTTGGTACAATGGGGGGATGTCCTGTACTTTGGTACAATGGGGGAAGTCCTGTACTTTGGTAACAATGGGGGAAGTCCTGTACTTTGGTACAATGGGGGAAGTCCTGTGCTTTGGTACAATGGGGGAAGTCCTGTGCTTTGGTACAATGGGGGAAGTCCTGTGCTTTGGTACAATGGGGGGAGTCCTGTACTTTGGTACAATGGGGGAAGTCCTGTGTTTTGGTAACAATGGGGGAAGTCCTGTACTTTGGTACAATGGGGGAAGTCCTGTGTTTTGGTACAATGGGGGAAGTCCTGTGCTTTGGTACAATGGGGGGAGTCCTGTGCTTTGGTACAATGGGGGAAGTCCTGTGCTTTGGTAACAATGGGGGAAGTCCTGTGCTTTGGTACAATGGGGGAAGTCCTGTGTTTTGGTACAATGGGGGAAGTCCTGTGCTTTGGTACAATGGGGGAAGTCCTGTGCTTTGGTACAATGGGGGAAGTCCTGTGCTTTGGTAACAATGGGGGAAGTCCTGTGCTTTGGTAACAATGGGGGAAGTCCTGTACTTTGGTAACAATGGGGGAAGTCCTGTGCTTTGGTACAATGGGGGAAGTCCTGTGCTTTGGTACAATGGGGAAGTCCTGTACTTTGGTACAATGGGGGAAGTCCTGTGTTTTGGTAACAATGGGGGAAGTCCTGTACTTTGGTACAATGGGGAAGTCCTGTGCTTTGGTACAATGGGGAAGTCCTGTACTTTGGTAACAATGGGGGAAGTCCTGTACTTTGGTACAATGGGGGAAGTCCTGTACTTTGGTACAATGGGGGAAGTCCTGTACTTTGGTACAAAGGGGGGAAGTCCTGTACTTTGGTACAATGGGAAAAGTCTGTGCTTGGTGCAATTGGGGGAAGTCCTGTGCTTTGGTACAATGGGGGAAGTCCTGTACTTTGGTACAATGGGGGAAGTCCTGTGCTTTGGTACAATGGGGGAAGTCCTGTGCTTTGGTAACAATGGGGGGAAGTCCTGTACTTTGGTACAATGGGGGAAGTCCTGTACTTTGGTACAATGGGGGAAGTCCTGTACTTTGGTACAATGGGGGAAGTCCTGTACTTTGGTACAATGGGGGAAGTCCTGTGCTTTGGTAACAATGGGGGAAGTCCTGTACTTTGGTACAATGGGGGAAGTCCTGTGCTTTGGTACAATGGGGGAAGTCCTGTGCTTTGCTACAATGGGGGAAGTCCTGTACTTTGGTAACAATGGGGGAAGTCCTGTGCTTTGGTACAATGGGGGAAGTCCTGTACTTTGGTAACAATGGGGGAAGTCCTGTACTTTGGTACAATGGGGGAAGTCCTGTACTTTGGTACAATGGGGGGAAGTCCTGTGCTTTGGTACAATGGGGGAAGTCCTGTACTTTGGTACAATGGGGGGAATTCCTGTGCTTTGGTACAATGGGGGAAGTCCTGTACTTTGGTACAATGGGAGAAGTCCTGTACTTTGGTACAATGGGGGAAGTCCTGTACTTTGGTACAATGGGGGAAGTCCTGTACTTTGGTACAATGGGAGAAGTCCTGTACTTTGGTACAATGGGGGAAGTCCTGTACTTTGGTAACAATGGGGGAAGTCCTGTACTTTGGTAACAATGGGGGAAGTCCTGTGCTTTGGTACAATGGGGGAAGTCCTGTACTTTGGTACAATGGGGGGAGTCCTGTGCTTTGGTACAATGGGGGAAGTCCTGTACTTTGGTACAATGGGGGAAGTCCTGTGTTTTGGTAACAATGGGGGAAGTCCTGTACTTTGGTACAATGGGGGAAGTCCTGTGCTTTGGTAACAATGGGGGAAGTCCTGTGCTTTGGTACAATGGGGGAAGTCCTGTACTTTGGTAACAATGGGGAAGTCCTGTACTTTGGTACAATGGGGGAAGTCCTGTACTTTGGTACAATGGGGGAAGTCCTGTACTTTGGTAACAATGGGGGAAGTCCTGTGCTTTGGTAACAATGGGGGAAGTCCTGTACTTTGGTACAATGGGGGAAGTCCTGTACTTTGGTAACAATGGGGGAAGTCCTGTACTTTGGTAACAATGGGGGAAGTCCTGTACTTTGGTAACAATGGGGGAAGTCCTGTACTTTGGTACAATGGGGGAAGTCCTGTATTTTGGTAACAATGGGGGAAGTCCTGTACTTTGGTAACAATGGGGGAAGTCCTGTACTTTGGTACAATGGGGAAGTCCTGTGCTTTGGTAACAATGGGGGAAGTCCTGTGCTTTGGTAACAATGGGGGAAGTCCTGTACTTTGGTACCAATGGGGGAAGTCCTGTGCTTTGGTAACAATGGGGAAGTCCTGTGCTTTGGTACAATGGGGGAAGTCCTGTACTTTGGTAACAATGGGGGAAGTCCTGTACTTTGGTACAATGGGGGAAGTCCTGTGCTTTGGTACAATGGGGGAAGTCCTGTGCTTTGGTACAATGGGGGAAGTCCTGTACTTTGGTAACAATGGGGGAAGTCCTGTACTTTGGTACAATGGGGGAAGTCCTGTGCTTTGGTACAATGGGGGGAGTCCTGTACTTTGGTACAATGGGGGAAGTCCTGTACTTTGGTACAATGGGGGAAGTCCTGTGCTTTGGTACAATGGGGGAAGTCCTGTACTTTGGTAACAATGGGGGAAGTCCTGTACTTTGGTACAATGGGGGAAGTCCTGTGCTTTGGTACAATGGGGGAAGTCCTGTACTTTGGTAACAATGGGGGAAGTCCTGTACTTTGGTAACAATGGGGGAAGTCCTGTGCTTCGGTACAATGGTGGGAAGTCCTGTGCTTTGGTACAATGGGGGGAAGTCCTGTACTTTGGTACAATGGGGGAAGTCCTGTGCTTTGGTACAATGGGGGAAGTCCTGTACTTTGGTACAATGGGGGAAGTCCTGTGCTTTGGTACAATGGGGGAAGTCCTGTGCTTTGGTACAATGGGGGAAGTCCTGTGCTTTGGTACAATGGGGGGAACTCCTGTACTTTGGTACAATGGGGGGAAGTCCTGTACTTTGGTACAATGGGGGAAGTCCTGTACTTTGGTACAATGGGGGAAGTCCTGTGCTTTGGTACAATGGGGGAAGTCCTGTGCTTTGGTACAATGGGGGAAGTCCTGTGCTTTGGTACAATGGGGGGAAGTCCTGTACTTTGGTACAATGGGGGGAAGTCCTGTACTTTGGTACAATGGGGGAAGTCCTGTACTTTGGTAACAATGGGGGATGTCCTGTACTTTGGTACAATGGGGGGAAGTCTTGTACTTTGGTACAATGGGGGGAAGTCCTGTACTTTGGTACAATGGGGGAAGTCCTGTACTTTGGTACAATGGGGGAAGTCCTGTACTTTGGTACAATGGGGGAAGTCCTGTACTTTGATACAATGGGGGAAGTCCTGTGCTTTAGTACAATGGGGGGAAGTCCTGTGCTTTGGTACAATGGGGGGAAGTCCTGTGCTTTGGTACAATGGGGGGAAGTCCTGTACTTTGGTACAATGGGGGGAAGTCCTGTGCTTTGGTACAATGGGGGGAAGTCCTGTACTTTGGTACAATGGGGGGAAGTCCTGTGCTTTGGTACAATGGGGGGAAGTCCTGTGCTTTGGTACAATGGGGGGAAGTCCTGTGCTTTGGTACAATGGGGGGAAGTCCTGTACTTTGGTACAATGGGGGGAAGTCCTGTGCTTTGGTACAATGGGGGAAGTCCTGTACTTTGGTACAATGGGGGGAAGTCCTGTGCTTTGGTACAATGGGGGGAAGTCCTGTACTTTGGTACAATGGGGGAAGTCCTGTACTTTGGTTGCAATGGGAGAAGTCCTGTGCTTTGGTTGCAATGGGAAAAATTCTGTGCTTTGGTACAATGGGGGAAGTCCTGTACTTTGGTTGCAATGGGGGAAGTCCTGTACTTTGGTTGCAATGGGAAAAATTCTGTGCTTTGGTACAATGGGGGAAGTCCTGTACTTTGGTTGCAATGGGAAAAATTCTGTGCTTTGGTACAATGGGGGAAGTCCTGTGCTTTGGTACAATGGGGGGAAGTCCTGTGCTTTGGTACAATGGGGGGAAGTCCTGTACTTTGGTACAATGGGGGAAGTCCTGTACTTTGGTTGCAATGGGAGAAGTCCTGTGCTTTGGTTGCAATGGGAAAAATTCTGTGCTTTGGTACAATGGGGGAAGTCCTGTACTTTGGTTGCAATGGGAAAAATTCTGTGCTTTGGTACAATGGGGGAAGTCCTGTGCTGTGTTTGCAATGGGAAAAGTCCTGTGTTTTGGTAAAATGGAAAAAGTCCTGTGCTGTGGTTGCAATGGGAAAAGTCCTGCAGTTTGGTTGCAATGGGAAAAGTCCTGCGGTTTGGTTGCAATGGGGGAAGTCCTGCGGTTTGGTTGCAATGGTGGATGTCCTGTGCTGTGGTTGCAATGGGAGAGGTCCTGTGCTGTGGTTGCAATGGGAGAAGTCCTGTGCTGTGGTTGCAATGGGAGAAGTCCTGCGCTTTGGTACAATGGGAGAAGTCCTGTGTTGTGGTTGCAATGGGGGAAGTCCTGTGGTTTGGTTGCAATGGGAAAAGTCCTGTGTTGTGGCTGCAATGAGGGAAGTCCTGTGCTGTGGTTGCAAAAATGGGAGAAGTCCTGTGCTTTGGTTGCAATGGGAGAAGTCCTGTGCTGTGGTTGCAATGGGGGAAGTCCTGTGCTGTGGTTGCAATGGGGGAAGTCCTGTGTTGTGGTTGCAATGGGGGAAGTCCTGTGTTGTGGTTGCAATGGGGGAAGTCCTGTGTTGTGGTTGCAATGGGGGAAGTCCTGTGCTTTGGTTGCAATGGGAGAAGTCCTGTGTTGTGGTTGCAATGGGAGAAGTCCTGTGTTGTGGTTGCAAATGGGGGAAGTCCTGTGCTGTGGTTGCAATGGGAGAAGTCCTGTGTTGTGGTTGCAATGGGGGAAGTCCTGTGTTGTGGTTGCAATGGGGGAAGTCCTGTGTTGTGGTTGCAATGGGGGAAGTCCTGTGTTGTGGTTGCAATGGGGGAAGTCCTGTGCTTTGGTTGCAATGGGAGAAGTCCTGTGTTGTGGTTGCAATGGGAGAAGTCCTGTGTTGTGGTTGCAAATGGGGGAAGTCCTGTGCTGTGGTTGCAATGGGAGAAGTCCTGTGTTGTGGTTGCAAATGGGGGAAGTCCTGTGCTGTGGTTGCAATGGGAGAAGTCCTGTGTTGTGGTTGCAATGGGAGAAGTCCTGTGTTGTGGTTGCAATGGGGGAAGTCCTGTGTTGTGGTTGCAATGGGGGAAGTCCTGTGTTGTGGTTGCAATGGGGGAAGTCCTGTGTTGTGGTTGCAATGGGGGAAGTCCTGTGCTTTGGTTGCAATGGGAGAAGTCCTGTGTTGTGGTTGCAATGGGAGAAGTCCTGTGTTGTGGTTGCAAATGGGGGAAGTCCTGTGCTGTGGTTGCAATGGGAGAAGTCCTGTGTTGTGGTTGCAATGGGAGAAGTCCTGTGTTGTGGTTGCAAATGGGGGAAGTCCTGTGTTGTGGTTGCAATGGGGGAAGTCCTGTGCTTTGGTTGCAATGGGAGAAGTCCTGTGCTGTGGTTGCAATGGGAGAAGTCCTGTGTTGTGGTTGCAAATGGGGGAAGTCCTGTGTTGTGGTTGCAATGGGGGAAGTCCTGTGCTTTGGTTGCAATGGGAGAAGTCCTGTGCTTTGGTTGCAATGGGAGAAGTCATGTGCTGTGGTTGCAATGAGGGAAGTCCTGTGCTGTGGTTGCAAAAATGGGGGAAGTCCTGTGCTTTGGTACAATGGGGGGAAGTCCTGTGCTTTGGTACAATGGGGGGAAGTCCTGTACTTTGGTACAATGGGGGAAGTCCTGTGCTTTGGTACAATGGGGGAAGTCCTGTACTTTGGTACAATGGGGGAAGTCCTGTGCTTTGGTACAATGGGGGAAGTCCTGTGCTTTGGTACAATGGAGGAAGTCCTGTGCTTTGGTACAATGGGGGGAAGTCCTGTACTTTGGTAACAATGGGGGAAGTCCTGTGCTTTGGTACAATGGGGGAAGTCCTGTGCTTTGGTACAATGGGGGAAGTCCTGTGCTTTGGTACAATGGGGGAAGTCCTGTGCTTTGGTACAATGGGGGAAGTCCTGTGCTTTGGTACAATGGGGGGAAGTCCTGTACTTTGGTACAATGGGGGGAAGTCCTGTACTTTGGTACAATGGGGGAAGTCCTGTACTTTGGTACAATGGGGGGAAGTCCTGTGCTTTGGTACAATGGGGGAAGTCCTGTACTTTGGTAACAATGGGGGAAGTCCTGTACTTTGGTACAATGGGGGGAAGTCCTGTACTTTGGTACAATGGGGGGAAGTCCTGTACTTTGGTACAATGGGGGAAGTCCTGTACTTTGGTAACAATGGGGGGAAGTCCTGTGCTTTGGTACAATGGGGGAAGTCCTGTACTTTGGTACAATGGGGGGAAGTCCTGTGCTTTGGTACAATGGGGGGAAGTCCTGTGCTTTGGTACAATGGGGGGAAGTCCTGTACTTTGGTACAATGGGGGGAAGTCCTGTGCTTTGGTACAATGGGGGGAAGTCCTGTACTTTGGTACAATGGGGGGAAGTCCTGTGCTTTGGTACAATGGGGGGAAGTCCTGTGCTTTGGTACAATGGGGGGAAGTCCTGTGCTTTGGTACAATGGGGGGAAGTCCTGTACTTTGGTACAATGGGGGGAAGTCCTGTGCTTTGGTACAATGGGGGAAGTCCTGTACTTTGGTACAATGGGGGGAAGTCCTGTGCTTTGGTACAATGGGGGGAAGTCCTGTGCTTTGGTACAATGGGGGGAAGTCCTGTACTTTGGTACAATGGGGGGAAGTCCTGTGCTTTGGTACAATGGGGGAAGTCCTGTACTTTGGTACAATGGGGGGAAGTCCTGTGCTTTGGTACAATGGGGGGAAGTCCTGTACTTTGGTACAATGGGGGAAGTCCTGTACTTTGGTTGCAATGGGAGAAGTCCTGTGTTGTGGTTGCAATGGGAGAAGTCCTGTGTTGTGGTTGCAAATGGGGGAAGTCCTGTGCTGTGGTTGCAATGGGAGAAGTCCTGTGTTGTGGTTGCAATGGGAGAAGTCCTGTGTTGTGGTTGCAAATGGGGGAAGTCCTGTGTTGTGGTTGCAATGGGGGAAGTCCTGTGCTTTGGTTGCAATGGGAGAAGTCCTGTGCTGTGGTTGCAATGGGAGAAGTCCTGTGTTGTGGTTGCAAATGGGGGAAGTCCTGTGTTGTGGTTGCAATGGGGGAAGTCCTGTGCTTTGGTTGCAATGGGAGAAGTCCTGTGCTTTGGTTGCAATGGGAGAAGTCCTGTGCTGTGGTTGCAATGAGGGAAGTCCTGTGCTGTGGTTGCAAAAATGGGAGAAGTCCTGTGCTGTGGTTGCAAAAATGGGAGAAGTCCTGTGCTTTGGTTGCAATGGGAGAAGTCCTGTGCTGTGGTTGCAATGGGGAAAGTCCTGTGCTGTGGTTGCAATGGGGGAAGTCCTGTGCTGTGGTTGCAATGGGGGAAGTCCTGTGCTGTGGTTGCAATGGGGGAAGTCCTGTGTTGTGGTTGCAATGGGGGAAGTCCTGTGTTGTGGTTGCAAATGGGGGAAGTCCTGTGTTGTGGTTGCAATGGGGGAAGTCCTGTGCTTTGGTTGCAATGGGAGAAGTCCTGTGCTGTGGTTGCAATGGGAGAAGTCCTGTGTTGTGGTTGCAAATGGGGGAAGTCCTGTGTTGTGGTTGCAATGGGGGAAGTCCTGTGCTTTGGTTGCAATGGGAGAAGTCCTGTGCTGTGGTTGCAATGGGAGAAGTCCTGTGCTGTGGTTGCAATGGGGGAAGTCCTGTGCTTCGGTACAATGGGGGAAGTCCTCTGCTGTGGTTGCAATGGGGGAAGTCCTGTGCTGTGGTTGCAATGGGAGAAGTCCTGTGTTGTGGTTGCAATGGGGGAAGTCCTGTGCTGTGGTTGCAATGGGGGAAGTCCTGTGCTTTGGTACAATGGGGGTAGTCCTGTGCTGTGGTTGCAATGGGAGAAGTCCTGCGGTTTGGTACAATGGGGGAAGTCCTGTGCTGTGGTTGCAATGGGGGAAGTCCTGTGCTTCGGTACAATGGGGGAAGTCCTGTGCTTCGGTACAATGGGGGAAGTCCTCTGCTGTGGTTGCAATGGGGGAAGTCCTGTGCTTTGGTACAATGGGAGAAGTCCTGTGCTGTGGTTGCAATGGGGGAAGTCCTGTGCTTTGGTACAATGGGGGTAGTCCTGTGCTGTGGTTGCAATGGGGGAAGTCCTGCGGTTTGGTTGCAATGGGGGAAGTCCTGTGCTGTGGTAGCACTCAGGGATGGTCATAGACATTGGAAGCACAGGGGAGTAGTCTTGGGGTTAGCTAGAACTAGGATGTGACTGCTGGATTTTGGCAGCATGGGATCCTTTGATCTGGCATCACTGTAGAGGAGGAACCTGGGGTTTGCCAGAACTGTAGAAGGTAAACTTGAGGTTTGGCACAACTAGGGGTTGAATATGAGGTATGTCTCACTCGTGGAATCCTGCTGTCTGTCATAAAAATATAACATAAGAATTAGGAGCAGGTGTAGGCCATTTGGCCTGCTCCGCCATTCAATAAGATCACGGCTGTTCTTCTACCTCAATTCCACCTTCCCGCACTATCCCTTAATTCCCTTATATCCCAGCACTTAGAGGAGGAGCAGAGGGTCAGCCTGATATCACTAGTTGAGGGGGTAGGCTGCCATGTCTAGCAGCACTGGTTTGTGGCTTTCTAAAGCATCTCTGTAAACATTGAATTTTTTTATTTGTAAATGAAACAAATTAAATGAGGAAAGGCACTTTCTTTATGTGTGTCTTATGGCTGTTAGTAATTTGAATGTTTGCATTTCTAACCGTCAATATAACTATTAATAATCTGGTGAGATAATTAGAGGCTGTTTGCTTCCAGATTCAACTATAAAAAAAGGAACTCAATTACAATGAGAAAAATGCTCTTTTGGAGCTGAATTCTGAAGTTGATAGAATACAAATAAAAAATTACAACAGGTGTGTAATCAGTAGTCTGTCTTGTAAGGGGTCGTTTTAACGAGCTTATAGTGTGCTAGATCGGTTTTGATTTCGCACTGCTCGTGAGCGGTTCCGAAGCGCTCCCCCCTCACCGGTTCTAGACACTGGGCTTATTGCCAGACAACCTTGATGTGTGGTCCAACTTGTGACTCAGAAGACAAATGGATCAGGTGAGACAAGGTGAGTTTTAAATCAGAAATATCTTTATTTTCAAGGAGAATAAACACAGAGAATGCAAGAATCAATTTAGACAAAAACCATTAGCACGTCTCCCAATGGGAACTAAAATTTAACACACAAGGAATAACTTTGACTATCTTAAATCATACAACAATTCTTAATCAGCGGTATACTAAAACGGGGGTGGAAAAAGCGCACGGACACATCGAGGGATAAATCACACTCCTGAATTACAAAACCCTTAATGTTACAAACCCTCCCGTTGCTAAAATATACCTCAACTATGTCAGTTAGGTAGAGTTGGGCCTTTATGCTCACCAGAATTTTAAAACCCTCCTGGACCTTGGTACTCCTTGTTACGTCCGGGATCTCCAATCTTCCTTATGGGACCGGCTCCTGGACCCGCTCTCCTGCACAAACTTGGAAGTCCTCCGAACTCCTCGAGCCGTCTACTCTTCCGCACGGTCTTTGAACTCCTGATGGTATCTGGACTTGGACTTCACTGCTTCTGGTGAATCTTGTGGATCTGTCTGAGTCTGGCTGAATCTCTCTTGCTGTTGATTTTCCCTCAACAGTTATACTGTTTTCTAGCCCTTATCTTGGCGCCTAATCAAGGGTTTTCCTTTGTTAGTGTAATGTGTGGGCTGCTTTAACAAAAGTGTGTACTTTATTTTAACGGCTTGTGAATGGAACTAATGGGATCCGTTCTGTGTCCCTCTGTTTGTGTGTGCTCAGTGATTCCAGAGATGGGTTTGCATTTTGCTAGCAATTAACACACCTTGAGGTGTAAATACTTTTGTTTACGAGTTCGTTACTGCTGTAACCATATTATCATATCAATTGCAGTAAGTTCTGGAATCTTCTAATCGGCGATGACTCAGGCTGCTGTAAGATACTGCTGGTGTGTCCTTTTGAACTGAGCCATGAGAACTGCCAACTCCATCTTGTGTTCTCACAATGTGGCCATTTCAGGGGTTTTACCAATCTAGACTGTATTTTCTGGATTTTGCAAATCCTACAGTCCGCCCTGTGATACAATGAACATCTCAAATCGTCTTTGTATCATGTGTCTTTGGGTGAGCACAAATCCGTTCCCTCCCCAACTGACCTTCCCCGTAGTTTACCTTACTATGGAGTGTACCTCGCCCACGCACTTTCCTCATTCCGACAATGAAGTTGAGTAAACATCTCCTATCGGAGAAAACATTCAAACAATGTACAGACTCGCCTAGAGTCGTAACATAATCTTATTTCAATAATACAAAACCATCCAATGTACAAAACAATCCAATGGAATAAAAACATGGTAATTACACGGGCGACTCCCCGTTTATACTGACATAGTGGCCCCGCCAATTCGGCTGACTAGGGAACTCCCTGTCGTGTCCCTTTCTCCTGCACTGTACACAGACCAGGTACAAAACTATCCCTAGCTGGCACACCACTAAAATGTGGGAAGCCAGTCTGATCCATGATGGGACCTCTATATTATCAAAAAGGTCCCACCACGGTGGAACCACTATGTCTTGGATTTTTGCCCCTATGTCAGTGGTCTTCTGTTCTAAGGTAAAGAAGTGTTTCTGAGAGATGGTTACTGTTTTGAGCCGTTCGGTTAAATGTTCTGGGAGAGGGGGAATTGTGAAACCAAAGTGGGCCACGTACTTCTGGAGATCGATGAAGTTCTCCTTGGCAGTGAGGTGAACAGTGGATGGCTCAGGGATCGGGATAATCCGCAGCTGTGCCACTTGAACTACTGCCTCGGGTTTGAAACAGAAACTGCTTTCACTGACCGCGCACCAGCCGTGCGGTCCGTGCCGGTAGTGAGACGCTGCGGTGGCGACACAATATGTCCCACCTCCTATGTATGCCACCTGTGGGGGAACATGGTCCTGTGCCATGGCTTCCATGGTGCAATTGATAGGCTTAGCGTCAGCAGAACTGAACCCGCACTGTGGTGTTGAATAGACATTCAAGTGCTGGGGCACAGGATTATGTGTGCTCCCCGGCTACGGCACCCCGAGAGGTCAGTCCCCGTCATAGCATGCTCCCACTTAATGACGTAGGGTGGGACCTCTGCGAAACGGATGTGTGCTCCCTCCCGAATGACTCCAATGTTCACCACCCTATACACCGGCGCAGGTCGGGCCGTCCTACTCATTACTGGGATCCGCACGACGACCCCCATGATGGTGTGGTTGGAGCGACCACAGTCCACCGGGACTGGGTAGGCCTCAGAAGCGAGCCGGAGCTGGCATGGACTTAACGCGTTCTCAAAAGGGTGGAGGGCTGCGAGGTGTTTGTTACTGATCCAGGAGGGGACCAAACCCTGTTTCAAGTCCTCCAGATTGCTGCGGCCCTCGCCCAGCAACCATGCTCCGTATAGTACGCACACCTCATTCTGAGCAGCCTGATCTGAGGCGTTCCTGTCCTCTCTAATGAGAGCGTTGACTGTCCGAGCCTGCTTCTCCAGCTCTGCTATGATCTCTTTTAAGTGGAGAGTCATAGCCTGATCCTCATGGAGCTCCAAACCCACCACCCGATTTTCGTCCGTGAGGATCCCCTTCAACTGGGTCTTTAACCCGTTGACTTGCTGCTGCAGTTCAATGTCGTCCAAACTATTTATGATGGACGACCCAGTGTTAAACCCTGTGAACCAGTCGTTCACGGCGCCCCTTCTTTGTCTCCCCACTTGCTCCCATTCCTTGTGGCCCTCGGTATAGAGTTCGGTTCTATTGACCCCCGCGAAGTCAAATTCGAAAAACTTCTGCAGGGTCTCTTTTAGCAGGGCCTGGTACAGCCTTGCCATTTCTACGGGGCACCATTCCGGCAGGTGCACCTCGGTCAGGTTGAGGATGACCGAGGCCACCGTGTAATGGACCCCCTGATAGGCCATTTGGTCAGTGGGAACTAATACTAAACCGTTCCCCGGTCCCTTGGTGGTGGTGGGGCACCCCTCTGTTACCGTCCGTGGTGTCTGGGTCATGGGCAGGGGCTGTCGGGGGCGGGTCACTAACTCAGTGGCATTAACCGCGATTGGGGAGTAGGGGACCGCGCATGCGTCCAAGCGCGATTCCCAGTCCATCCCCCTCCCGTTATCTTGCCACTGGCTGTGGAAAATGATGGAAACACCTGCGGGGCAGACCTTTTCTGAACCCCACATACACACGTAAATCCCCTGATCGGGTTCCCACCATTTATCCCAGCACACTGTCAACCCTCCCTGGGTCCCTGTGATAGTCCGGTGAGTGTCGTTCCCTAACCTTTCCCACTTTCCTCTGGGGTTCCCCATGTCCTTGCTCAGTTTCCTGAGCCACCACCACCTATCCAGGGGGACGTTCCCCCTGCAGGTTAGACAAATACGTTTCCCCACAGTCGCACTGATCCGCGTGGCCTGGATCTTGATCCAAGGACACGACAAAGAGACCTCTCCGTAGGTAAAACCAGTGTCTTTTGCATATTTTGTGGCGTTCGATCCCAGCCAACCGGGCCAGTTGCCCTCGTGGGTGTATCCAGCGACTTCCTCTGCCTCGCGCAGGCCCTGCCCGTCGTGGGCCAGAGGCGCAGTTTCCCCGGAGCATCCGAAGATGCGGTGATCCTCCGTCTCTCCTCGCCAAGCGATGTTGAGGCCCACCAGGGCCACGAGGATGATGCCTCTCAATGGCATCATTTGGTTAATATCTGTCGGAGAGATAAAGAAAAAGTTTCGAGCCGGGCTCCCTGGGCTCCTCGGCTTGGGTGTGGGGTGAGTGGGTCCCGCGACCCTAGCTCACTTAAAACTTGCCACATTCTACCGCTCCAAAGTGCTACCATACTTCCAAAAAGACCTTATACATTCATTCTAAAATAACAATAACTAAACCTTATTCTCCAAGACTATATATATCTATGTACATCTGCCGCCCGTCTCCGGACGGCCAGCTTATAATCTGCGGGGACTGTCGCAGGCCTCCCCCTGCGGCGTTCCCACATCAGTCTCAGCTGCTAGTCCCAGGCAGCCCGTGGCTGCTGGCTGTGGACTGTTTAAACTTCCCGCAGCTTTCTTACGGGGGTTACCTTTTGTGAAAACCGGCGACCAGACCTTCTTCGGTTGCGGTTTTCTATCTGACCATCTGACGGTCACCACATATGAGGTTTCCTCATGGGTCGGACCCTTGGCTGGAGTTTCGGCCCTGGCTGCAGTCCGTGGCTTCCCCACGACTGCCGGCTGTGGGCTTCCTCCCGCAGGCTCCGCCTCCCTAGGCTCTGGGTCAGCGGCAGGCACATCCCCGCTACCTGGGACTCCAGGTTGAGAGTCTCTGCCCCCAGATGCCACCTCTCTAATGCTGCACTCAGGGGCAAGACCTAAGACCTCAGGCTCCTCCCCTTCTGGGTGACCAGGGACAGGACCTAGGACCTCCGGCTCCTCCCCTTCTGGGTCCCAGAACAATGGGGGAGTCTCCCGTGTGGACGGGACAACTCCTCCCCTCACGCAGGCTGCTCGTTCAGCCTGTGTGACCTGCGGCTGCAGCACCCCTACAGCGTTTAACTCTTTACTGGCCTTTTCAGCCCCTGCTGTCTGTTTCCCTGCCTCCGGCTTAAATAGCTTGCACTGTTTAATATACCTGGCAGCTAGCCAGTAATCTAGTTTTATCTCCTCTTCCCTACCCACTCCTGTACTGGGGGCAGGTATCCCCTCACCACCCGCTGCTGGTGGCTGAAAATCTTCATGAACCATTTTAAAAACCTTTAGCTGACCCTCTAAACTGCCAGCCCTCGCTGTTAGCCTAGCGTTCTCCTCCCTTAAAGCCTGCTCAACTAACCTAGCCTCCGCAACCTGGCACCGCAGGTATTCCTCCATTTTACTGGAGGTCTTTTCCTGTGCATGTCTTTCTGGGGGACACAGGTCGACAGGCTGCGCTGGCTCTAGTCATTGTGGGGGGGGGCAGAGGTGGGGGAGGGAACTACAGCAGCTGTACTTCCCTGGCCAGTCAGAAGAGACCGCATGGCCTCTAAAAATGACTCGAGCCCAGCGGGAGCAATTTCTGTCTCTGCCTTTTGGACTGGGGCTGTGGGAACCTTTTCCCTTGTGTCCTTCCAGGGATTCTTACAGTCCCTGCGCCAATGCCCCTCCTTCCCGCAACCGTAGCACGTTTGCCTGCTTTGGTTGGGACGCTCCCTTCCTGGCGCCACTCTTTACGGGGCTGGTCACCAGGCCTGACCTCACAAACCTCCCCTTTTTGCTGGGGTGTCTCACTATCCCTCCCGTTTCTAAAGGTGACAGTGAGTTGGCGGATTACCGTCGCCTCCGTGGTCAGAGGGTTTCGGGGGTCGAACCAGGCCATTGCCTGCATTCGAACGCGGGGCAGGGAGTTGTTCATAAGGCACCTTAGCCAGTGAACTAACTGTTCCCCGTTCAGGCGCGCTTGCGCCGGCATTCCCGGGCACGCATCCTGATAGACTGGCCACAGCCTGTCCGCGAACGCCTGCGGGAATTCCCAAGGAGCTGGACTGTTTTCTCTACCCGGGAGAACGGACTCCCCTCGTTCATCCCCATGGCCTCCAGGATCTCTTCCTTGAGCTTGCCATAATTCTCCTGACCCCTCTTACACTCATCGGGTAGCGTCTGGAGGAGATCGCTACCTAGGGAGAACAGCATCATTTTGGCCTTTTCTGCCTCGTCGCAGTCATTCACACAGGCCGCCTGCTCTATCTCCCTAAAGTGCAGAGAAGGGTCCCCCTTCATGGTGAGCTTGGAGATGTAGCTCACCATGGAACGCAATTGTTGCGTACCGTGTGGCACCAGGAATTGGTTCTGGATGTCCCCAGGTTCCCCGTCGTCACCGGGTGGTCCGTACCTCTGTTGTGTCACGGGGTACACCGGTCCCGGTCCCTGATTCTCTCTCGGGCTACCCTGGTCTACCTTGGGTTCTTCATCCTCCACCCCCTCCTGATCCCAGACCTCTGGAAAACTAGGGGCTAGGGGTGGTGGCTGTGAAATCTCGGGTTCCCTAACCCGTTTTGTTCTGGGGGCAGCCTGCGGGACTTCCCTGCTTGGGTTACCGTTGAACTCAGCCTGGCCGACCTTGGGGCTAATGAGGCATATCATCCCCTTTGCCCTGGCCAATGCCAGATTCAGGCTTTCTATTTCCTGCCTACAGGGGCCGTGGTCTGCCTCCTCAAACCCTCGAGCGCAGGCCAGCTTATAGGCTGCTTTTACTTCACCTACCTTTTCCTCCTGTGCCTTCAGTTCCCCTGTAAGGCGGCTAATCTCCGTTTTTAATCTCCTCTCTTTCTCCCTGGATTCTCTTGCCTGATACTCTACGTGTTCTACCCTGAACCGAGCGCTCCCCTCCAGCTCAGCTATCTTGCCCTCCAACCTTTCTACCTTCCCCCGATGGTCCCGGACCATCGCTGCCCTCTCTTGGCTTATGGCCTCCAGAGCCACTAACACTTTCCCTTCCGCTGCAACCTTTTCCTGCAGCTCTTGGGACAAATGCTTAATCTTGGTTTCTTTACTGGCCACCGCGTGGTCCAGTACCAGAACCTGCTTTTTATAGCACATAAGCCACACCGCTTTCTCAATGCCCTTGCGGTGCTCTTTACTAGTCGTCCACTGGGCGGCTGCCTTTAGGGGACGCTCGGCTCCTAACAGGTCATACACCCATTTTTTCGCTACATTTACTTTACCACACACGTAGGAGGCTAACCTATCTTCCATAACATCTGTCTCACCCGAGTCTTTGTCCACCACACAAGGTTTCTGTAGCCAGTGTCCCATCTGGGTCGCCATTCTGTAAGGGGTCGTTTTAACGAGCTTATGGTGTGCTAGATCGGTTTTGATTTCGCACTGCTCGTGAGCGGTTCCGAAGCGCTCCCCCCTCACCGGTTCTAGACACTGGGCTTATTGCCAGACAACCTTGATGTGTGGTCCAACTTGTGACTCGGAAGACAAATGGATCAGGTGAGACAAGGTGAGTTTTAAATCAGAAATATCTTTATTTTCAAGGAGAATAAACACAGAGAATGCAAGAATCAATTTAGACAAAAACCATTAGCACGTCTCCCAATGGGAACTAAAATTTAACACACAAGGAATAACTTTGACTATCTTAAATCATACAACAATTCTTAATCAGCGGTATACTAAAACGGGGGTGGGAAAAGTGCACGGACACATCGAGGGATAAATCACACTCCTGAATTACAAAACCCTTAATGTTACAAACCCTCCCGTTGCTAAAATATACCTCAACTATGTCAGTTAGGTAGAGTTGGGCCTTTATGCTCACCAGAATTTTAAAACCCTCCTGGACCTTGGTACTCCTTGTTACGTCCGGGATCTCCAATCTTCCTTATGGGACCGGCTCCTGGACCCGCTCTCCTGCACAAACTTGGAAGTCCTCCAAACTCCTCGAGCCGTCTACTCTTCCGCACGGTCTTCGAACTCCTGATGGTATCTGGACTTGGACTTCACTGCTTCTGGTGAATCTTGTGGATCTGTCTGAATCTGGCTGAATCTCTCTTGCTGTTGATTTTCCCTCAACAGTTATACTGTTTTCTAGCCCTTATCTTGGTGCCTAAGCAAGGGTTTTCCTTTGTTAGTGTAATGTGCGGGCTGCTTTAACAAAAGCGTGTACTTTATTTTAACGGCTTGTGAATGGAACTAATGGGATCCGTTCTGTGTCCCTCCGTTTGTGTGTGCTCAGCGATTCCAGAGATGGGTTTGCGTTTTGCTAGCAATTAACACACCTTGAGGTGTAAATACTTTTGTTTACGAGTTCGTTACTGCTGTAACCATATTATCATATCAATTGCAGTAAGTTCTGGAATCTTCTAATCGGTGATGACTCAGGCTGCTATAAGATACTGCTGGTGTGTCCTTTTGAACTGAGCCATGAGAACTGCCAACTCTATCTTGTGTTCTCACAATGTGGCCATTTCAAGGGTTTTACCAATCTAGACTGTATTTTCTGGATTTTGCGAATCCTACAGTCTCTATTCTCACTCACACCCAATTCGTTTACAAAACACTCAATTTTAACTGAATAGAGATTTTAAAATTTGTCCTCTACCCTCTTTTCAAAATAACTTTGACAAACTTATGAGCAGTAACTGTTAGAATATTTCATCAATATAGCTGACTGAATGGTTAAAAGTATCCTGGGGAATGATATACATCGCACAAGCTAAGACACACAATTTATATCCAACTAATGGTCACAACTCTGGGGAAAAATATCAAGGGTGAATTTCTTTGAGAGGTTGTCCCACTCATCTGCCTTAACTTCAATGAAAGAGCCACGGACTCCCTGGAAAATCTTCATAAATGCCAATGCAACAGACAATTGCGAACCCCTGCGGAAATAACCTCCCATCAAGTCGAAGTCCAGGCTTTTGTGAGAGGCTGATGCCTTCAAGTAAAAGCTTTAATGAAGTAGTTAAAAGACAAAAAAGACAATTCAGTGGATAAATTAAATCATGTTATTGAGAAATATGCAATTTTTTGATTAAAAAAAGGCTTAAATTTATTATTTTTGTCATTAGAAATTTCAGTTACTGAGAAAAAAATGGCATGAAAACATTTTTTAGGAAGGATTTTGAGTGTTTTGTGGCAGCCCAGTGGCCAGATCGCAGATTATTGAGTGGATAAGGTTCTACATGGTCTTTCCAAGGATATATACAGCATAGTTGGGATAGTAGTGGAATCTATTGCAACACTGTGCACCAACATTCAAGAGGCAGAGCAGCCTGGAGAAAGTGGCAGCTGCAGGAGCATCTGCAAACATTCTTCTGCTTCATGAGAGATCCGGTGAACTCAATGTGGAGGCACTGAATAAAGGACAGCAGGTCTTGGGGGACCCTTTCTAAAGGTTAATGTCAACCGGATTTCAAAGTTTGCAGATCTGTCAGCAGCATTGAAGAGTCCGCCAAAACTTCATGGCTGAAGTGCCTGAAACAGAGCTCCTGGGAAAGGTCTTGGAAAATGTGCTCAGCTCTATACATCCCGCTGAATTGGTATTGCTGGGATGGTCTGGCTCTCCTTTGATTCTGCCTGATTAACCTGGCTTCCCTTATGCTCCTGTGCCTCCATAATATAGATCATGTAAAGTGGAATTCTCACTGGCAAGCCCATGGTGCAGTCCTCAGATACCAGACCAGTAATACTCTTGAAAGACAATGGCCGCGATTTTCACAGGGCTCAGAGGGCGGGTACGGAGGCAGGTCAGCTGTTAAATTCAAGATGATTGATGGCGGGTTGGAAACCCGGGGTGATCCCGCCTCCGTGTGAGTTTCCAAAGTGTCGGGTCTGCGATTTCACAACAGCCTGACACCAAGCGGCGGGTGAGGGATTTAAGACACTTAGGGGAAAAAATTCAGTTGCTTTGCACCTAAGAGGGTGCAAAGCAACTAGTGCCTGGGCGTGGTGCCGCTAACACCTCCCATGAAATTCAGCAGGAGGTTAGCCACTGGCAATGACGTCAGCGCCCCGGCCGCAATCTTTGGTAGCACTCCCCTGACTTACCGCCGGACGCTATGTCCGACAGGGTCGTGGGGGGGGGCCTACCTGCAGCCGGGACGGCGCTATTTAAAGGCGAAGTGCCAGGCGGCCATTTTTGTTGCTGGCCACCTGCCAGCACCTGCCGCCGCTCCCGTCCCTGGCCTCCTGACCCCCCCCCACTGCAGAGTGCTGGCTGTGCTCCATGAGCCCGGCATTTCTCTTGAGTGCCGGGCTCTTTTGCTGGCACTCCGATCCCCGGTGGCCCAGTTGGGCCCCGGGTCGCGCTGTGCAAGGCCCCTCCCCTTTAAGTAGGGGAGGAAGGCCAGCAATACCGCGGCAATATTCCCTCGCAGCGCCCCAAGAGGGAGGCGGGGTGCTTCCAGTAGCGCCCCGCTTCCCTCTTGGAGCACTACCACTCAATTTTGGCCACGGGGGCCCTAACTTTTCCGGGGCGCTACATTAGTGCCCCAAAAGGGGTGCAACTCAATTTCTCCCCCTTAACTCTTTGTTAAATGCTTCTTAACTGCTATTTTGACAGCCTTTTCCTATTTTCCCACATTTTCAATGGGTTTCACGACGTTCGGAGATCACGCCAGGTATGTCAGGAGGACCAACGATGCTGGATAGTTCACAGCTGCAACTGCAGTCTATAAGCTGTACTCACACATCTGTTCAGTTTCAAATGTCGGAGGTTTCTGATTTCTGGATTTGGGAGACACATTGGGCTGGATTTTGCCAGCCCTGGGGAGGCGGGCTTGGAGGCGGGACTGCCGGGAAAATGGCAGAATTTGGGGGCGGGTGGCCAACCCGCCTGCATGCCATCTTGCCAGGAGGCAGGTAGCCGACCCGCGCCGACCCCCGCAGACTGACGGCCCGCCTCGCTGACCCTGGCGAGGTTCGGAGCCGTCGGGAAGCCCAAACTTCAGGGCTCAAAATAGGGATTAGCCAAAAAACTGCCTGTTAACTACCTGTACCCGGGGCGGGGGGATTGGTACTCGGCGTGGGGGGGATCAGTACCTGGGGGGGGATCAGTACCCGGTGGGGGGGGATCAGTATCCGGGGGTGAGATCAGTACCCGGGGATGGGATCAGTACCCGGGGTGGGGGGATCAGTATCCGGGGGTGAGATCAGTACCCGGGGATGGGATCAGTACCCGGGGAGGGGGGGATCAGAACCTGCGGAGGGCGGGGGATCAGTGCCGGGCTTAACAAGGTCAATCAAGGGAAAATAGCGTGGGTTGGCCACAAGTCGATGGAGGCGGGACTAAACCCAACAAGTGGGAGTCCCGCCTCCAAAAGCTCCCCATTGACAAAATCCAGCCCATTCTGTCTTGAGGCTGTAAGTGTGTGGTGTTAACTCTATATGCACCGTCACCTCCATTGCTGGACATAAAAGGAACCCTCAGCCTTCACTGTGCCACTTCAAATTGTGAGCACACTTATGACGACGATGTCAAATATTTATACAACATTAATTTATTCCAACAGAATAAAAGAACAGAAACATTGATTTCTAGCAGAACACCCAAGTAAGTACCTTTGCGATTATTTATGTGGCAGCTTTCTCTTACGTGTGCTTCTATGTGGTGCTACCCCTGTGGCTTCAACAGATGTAGAGGCAGCCTGCTCACTTCCATGCTGCACCTGCTTAGACACCTTTGGCGGTCGTCCTCTGGGTTTTGGAGCCTGTGAAGGCCCCGCCTAAGTCTGCTCCTCCTGTGGCTGCACAGGAGCAGACTTGGCCATCACTGCTCGGGCAGTCATCTGGGGCTCTGAGTACTTGGAGAGGAGCCCCCACTTGCATGGCCCCTCTCACCATCATCCCTCTCATGGGCCACCCGCACTTCTCTGCTAGCAAGTAGCTGCAGAGCACCTTGCTGCACATCAGTGGGGCCATGAGGACCCATCTCTGTACTGACAGTCCTCATAATGGGGACGTCCATGAACCTCTGGTTCCTCTCCATGATAGATGCCCATCTATCCTCCATAGCTGACCATCTATTTAGAAGAGTTACCATGTTGTTTTAAGTCTGGCGATTTATGTCCTCCATGAAGGTTGCCATCCTTTCCATGGCAGTACCTACATTTGCCATTGCGTGCGCCATGGCGTTGCTCATGCTCGAGATGGACTCCTCCATTCCCTGCACACTCGCAGTCACCGTGGTTGTAAACCCAGCCAGAGCCTCCTGTACTTGTTCCTGAAGTTCTAGCACCGCTCTCTTTCTGGATGGCCCCTGAGGCTCAACATCTACATGTAGCTGAGCAAGTGCTGCATGTGGCCTCCAATGAGGATTCTCCACTGCTGGTCCTATCTCCACCATCTGCTCTTGCTCACTCGTGGGTTGTGATACACCAGGTGACAACACTACTCTATCTCGCAAATGACCCACCGAGGTGTACGTCTCTGCGCTGGTGCTGGGTGTGCTCATTTCTGCTGACGCTGCTCCCTCAGAGGATGCAGCATCCTCTGAGGAGTGCTCCTGCTCTTCCTCCTGGACAGTAGGGAGGGGCTAGACATGTGATATGTAGATTGCAGACACATCCCATTGTGCACATGATGAGCATTCGATTTCTATTGACACCAGATGCCGTATGTGTCACTCACGAAAGCCAAATAAGATGAATGGAGAATTATTTTGTCACCAGGCTGTTCTACTGAGCCCCTCTTTCCGTCCCCCACATTGAGCTGTTCCGCTGATCCCGCAATGTCGTGAGCGGCCTCCTCAGCATTGGTGAGCTGTGAGAACAATCGTGGTCCTCCTCTTGTTCTCTCCCTCTCCCTCTTATTGTGGCCTCTCTTTTCCTGCAAAGAGGAAAAGAAGTGGAGTTTCACTGAGAGTGATGGAATAAGAGTAAAGAATGGATAGGATAGATGTTTAGAGGGAGACTATGATGGAGTGGGTTCCCATTACCAAGTTCCCTCCTTTTGAGTTGTTAGTTGTTGTCATTGCATAACCTTGAGGATGGGTGTGAGTAGTGCATAGTAAGATGGGGAAGTGATTCTGTACATAGTGTGAGAGGGATGGGTGATGATGCAAGGGATGTTGGGGTGAGTTAGGATGTGCAGAAGTAGGGTTGGCAATGCAGAGTGATGGGGATGTGATGACAGGTAAGTGTGCTTTTATACTCACTTTTCCAGAGCGCAGGAGATCATTGAACCTTTTCCCACATTGGACTCAGGTGTGTCTGAACACAGACCTGGCATTGACCTCCTCAGCTATTCGCAACCAGGCTGCCTTTGTCTGCTGAGGCGGTTTCCTCCTTCCATCACCTGGGTATAGGACCCCCTGCCAACCTCTGACTCCCTCCACAAGAACATGGAGGGAGTCATCGTTGAAGCGTGGAGCTGCCTTTTGTCTCTCTGCAGACATTGTGGAGAGCACCAGCACTCAGGAGCATCAGAAATGACCTGAGATCTAATTGTGAAATGGCCTCCTTAAATACACCGGCTGCAAACGCATCATCAGAGCAGCTCAGCAGACCCGCACCTTATGATCAGGGCGGGTAACGCACACGGCGGGCTTAACGAGCCCAATTAACAGAAAATTGTGTCAGCAGACCAGCTGGAGCCCAGAGCCTGGAGCCCCGAGCCTGGAGCCCAGAGCAGGACCAGAACCCGCCGACTACCAGTCCCGCCGCCAACCCGCCTCCACTCGGAAAATCCAGCCTAATGTTTCCCAAGAGTAATGCAGAATTTAGGGGAAGGCTTCATGATTGTAACAGTGAAAACAATTCCAATATCTGCAGTTAATCCCAAGATATGGTCAAAAGTTTCCAGAAGCAATCTCAGTGAGCATTGTCCCTTTTACCAAGTACCTTTATGAACAGGTCCTGGCTAAACTGTACATTTAAAAAAGTGATGCACATTCTCAAGGATGAATGGGAAGACAGACTCAAAAGCCAGGAAGCCATTGGAAAACTTCAAATGAAAAATCACTACAACGAATTCTTTAATCATTCAGTAGAACTTACCAATAATAACTAAAAATTAAAAAAGTGAACAAACCAAATCACTCAAAATGCCTTCTAAAAAATGTTGTCCACCATTATTTCCTCAGTAACTAAAATTGTTAATATGCAAAATAAAGTTTTTGACAAAACAATTAAAACAAATACATACCTCACAATGACATTATTAAATTTGGCTCCGTGGTAGCCCTGTCACATCTGAGTCACAAGGTTGTGGGTTCGAGCCCCATTCCACAGATTTCAGTACATAATCTAGGCTGACACTTCAGTGCAGAACTGAGGAAGTGCTGAACTGTCAGAGGTGCCGTCTTTCAGATGAGACATTAAACAGATGCACCATCTGCACTCTCAAGTAAACTTAAAAGATCCCGTGGAAGAAAAGCAGGGGAGTGCTTCTGGTATCCTTCCCAACATTTATACTTCAACCAACATCACTAAAACAGATTATCAGGTCATTTATCTCATTGCTACTTGTGGGACCTTGCTATGCACAAATCAGCTGCCACATTTCCCTACATTACAACAATGACCACACTTCAAAAGTACTTTATTGCCTGTTAAGTGCTTTGGGCATTCCGAGGGCATGAAAGGTGCTATATGAATACAAGTACTGTTTTCCTTTCTCCACTGTCAGCTGTGGCTCAGAGTCAGAAGGTTGTGGGTTTCAAGTCGCACTCCAGGGACTTGAACACATTAAAGCTAGGCTGACACTCCAGTGCAGTGCTGAAGGAGTGCTGCACTGTCGGAGGTACTGTCTTTCGGATGAGACGTTAAACCAAGGCCCCGTCTGCTCTCTCAGGTAGATATAAAAGATCCCAAGGCACTATTTTGAAGAAGAGCAGGGGAGTTATCCCCGGTGTCCTGGCCAATATTTATCCCGCACATAACAAAAACAGATTATCTGGTCATTATCACATTGCTGTTTGTGGGACCTTGCTGTGCGCAAATTGGCTGTCGCGTTTCCCACATTACAACAGTGACTACACTTCAAAAGTACTTCATTGGCTGTAAAATGCTTTGAGATGTCCGGTGGTCGTGAAAGGCGCTATATAAATGCAAGTCTTTTTTTCTTTCTTAAATGTGCCCATCAAATTGATTTTGTGTCTTATACCTTTATTAACAGTTTGGGTGGGACTCATGGGTAAGTCGCCTTCTGCAGAAAGAAACGAGTTCTTTCCTGGCAGCGTTGTTGTTCATATGGAACGCTGACACAACTGTCTTCTCTGGATTGGGCCGGAGGTGCCAGGTCCAGAAGTAGCATTCCAGTAGATCCAGGTTGCTTGTTAGCGTCCTACTTGCTTCCTCTAGCGTTGATGCCTGCGTCAGTAGTACTATGTCATCGACATATGCGAACTTCCGGGATTTGGTGCAGGACATGTCGGGCGTATAGATGTTGAAAAAAGCTGGTGCGAGCACTGACCCCTGTGGCAGGCTGTTGTTGAGCGTCCATGTTCTGAACCACCCAAAATACCTGGGTGTTACCCTGGACTAACATAAAAGGGAATCCAAAAGTCTTCTATAGGCATATAAATAATAAATGGGTTGTAAGAGGAGGGGTGGGGCTGATTAGGGACCAAAATAGAGACCTACACATGGAGGCAGAGGGCATGGCTGAGGTACTAAATGAGTACTTTGCATCTGTCTTTACCAAGGAAGACGATGCTGCCAAAGTTATAGTGAAAGAGGAGGTAGTGGACATACTGGATGAGATAAAAATTGATAAGGAGGAGGTACTAGAACGGCTGGCTGTACTTAAAGTAGATAAGTCACCAGGACCGGATGGGATGCATCCTAGGATGCTGAGGGAAGTAAAAGTGGAAATTGCAGAGGTACTGACTATAATCTTCCAATCCTCCTTGGATACAGGGGTGGTGCCAGAGAACTGGAGAAATGCATATGTTACACCCTTGTTCAAAGAAGGGTGTAAGGATAAACCCAGCAACTACAGGCCAGTCAGTTTAACCTCGGCAGTGGGGAAGCTTTTAGAAATGATAATCCAGGACAAAATTGGACAAGTGTGGATTAATTAAGGAAAGCCAGCACGGATTTGTTAAAGGCAAATCGAGTTTAATTAACTTGATTGAGTTTTTTTATGAGGTAACAGAGAGGGTTGATGAGGGCAATGCGGTTGATGTGGTATACATGGACTTCCAAAAGATGATTGATAACGTGCCACATAATAGGCTTGCCAGCAAAGTTGAAGCCCATGGAATAAAAGGGACAGTGGCAGCATGGATACAAAATTGGCTAAGTGACAGGAAACAGAGAGTAGTGGTGAATGGTTGTTTTTCAGACTGAGTGGTGTTCGCCAGAGGTTGGTACAAGGACCACTGCTTTTCTTAATATATGTTAATAGCTTAGACTTGGGTGCACAGGGCACAATTTCAAAATTTGCAGATGACACAAAACTTGGAAATATAATGAACAGTGAGGAGGATAGTGATAGACTTCAAGAGGACATAGACAGGCTGGTGGAATGGCAGACCCGTGGCATGTGAAATTTTACATAGAAAAGTGCGAAGTGATACATTTTTGTAGGAAGAATGAGGAGAGGCAATATAAACTAAAGGGTACAATTCTAAAGGGGGTACACGAACAGAGAGACCTGGGGATATATGTGCACAAATCATTGAAGGTGGCAGGGCAGTTTGAGAAAGTGATTAAAAAAGCACATGGGATCCTGGGCTTTATAAATAGAGGCATAGAGTACAAAAGTAAGGAAGTTATGATGGACCTTTATAAAACACTGGCTTGGCCTCAACTGGAATATTTAGGAAGGATGTGAAGGCCTTAGAGAGGGTGCAGAAAAGATTTACAAGGATGAGGGACTTCAGTTATGTGGATAGACTGGAAAAGCTGGGGTTGTTCTCCTTAGAGCAGAGAAGGTTGAGAGGAGATTTGATAGAAGTGTTCAAAATCATGAGGGGTCTAGACAGAGTAGAGAGAGAGAAACTGTTCCATTGGCAGAAGGGTCGAGAACCAGAGGACACAGATTTAAGGTGATTGGCAGAAGGACCAAAGGCGACATGAGGAAAAACTTTTTTACGCAGCAAGTGGTTGTGATCTGAAATTCACTGCCTGAAAGGGTGGTGGAGGCAGATTCAATTGTGGCTTTGAAAAGGGAATTGGGTAAGTACCTGAAGGAAATAAATTTGTAGGGCTACGGGGAAAGGCGGGGGAGTTGGACTAGCTGAAGTGCTCTTGCAGAGAGTCAGCATGGGCTCGATGGGCCGCATGGCCTCCTTCCGTGCTGTAACCATTCTATGATTCTATTCTATGGACAGAACTCTCACCTATCGACCTCATCTCACCAACATCAGCCAAAAAGTAAAAACCAGGGTGAACTTGGTCTGTAAACTCGCTGGAACGTCATGGAGGCGCACAGCCAGAACACTTCGTGCCGCATCAGTGGCCCTAGTCTAGTCTGCCTCATGGTCCTGTAGCCGCCACACAAAGATCGTAGACGTGCAGCTAAATGCCATGAGGACGGTGTCAGGGATGCTCAAGTCTACTCCAGCTGAGTGGCTCCCAGTGCTGTCCCACATTGCCCCGCCTGCCATTTGCCACGACGCCACCGTGCTCCGTGAGATGGAAAAAATCAGGAGCAACATCGACCTTCCCATTCATGAAGACCTGAAAAACCCACCATGAAAGTGTTTAAAATCGCACCGGACATTCTGGGAAACAGGAGCCAATATTAGAACATAAGAAGTAGAAGCAGGAGTAGGCCATACGGCCCCTCAGGCCTGCTCCGCCATTCAATAGGATCATGGCTGATCCGAACCTAGACTCACGTCTACTTCCCTGCCCGCTCCCCGTAACCCCTAATTCAATAATCAGCTAGGAAACTGTCTATCTCCGTTTTAAATTTATTTAATGTCGCAGCTTCCACAGCTCTCTGAGGTAGCAAATTCCATAGATTTACTACCCTCTGAGGGAAGAAGTTTCTCCTCATCTCAGTTTTGAAAGGGCAGCCCTTATTCTAAGATTATGCCCCCTAGTTCTAGTCTCACCCATCAGTGGAAACATCCTCCCCGCATCCACCCGATCAAGCCCCCTCACAATCTTATATGTTTCGATAAGATCGCCTCTCATTCTTCTGAACTCCAATGAGTAGAGGCCCAACCTACTCAACCTTTCTTCATAAGTCAACCCCCTCATCTCCGGAATCAACCGAGTGAACCTTCTCTGAACCGCCTCGAGAGCAAGTATATCTTTTCTTAAATATGGAAACCATAACTGTACGCATTATTCCAGGTGTGGCCTCACCAGTACCCTATTTAACTGAAGCAAGACTTCCCTGCTTTTATACTCCATCCCCCTTGCAATAAAAGCCAAGATTCCATTGGCCTTCCTGATCACCTGCTGTACCTGCATACTAACCTTCTGTGTTTCATGCACCAGGACCCCCAGATCCCTTTGTACTGTAGCACTTTGCAGTTTCTCTCCATTTTAGATAACAACTTGCTCTTTGATTTTTTCTGCCAAAGTGCATAACTTCACAATTTCCAACATTATATTCCATCTGCCAAATTTCTGCCCACTCACTTAGCCTGTCTATGTCCTTTTGCAGGTTTTTTATGTCCTCCTCACTCACTGCTTTCCCTCCCATCTTTGTATCGTCGGCAAACTTGGATATGTTGCACTTGGTCCCCTCCTCCAAATCGTTAATATAGATTGTAAAGAGTTGGGGTCCCAGCACTGACCCCTGCAGAACACCACTCGTTACTGATTGCCAACCCAAGAATGAACCATTTATCCCAACTCTCTGTTTTCTGTTAGATAGCCAATCTCCACCCATGCCAGTATATTACCCCCAATCCCGTGATTTTTTATCTTGTGCAGTAATCTTTTGTGTGGCACCTTGTCAAATGCCTTTTGGAAGTCCAAATACACCACATCCACTGGTTCCCCTTTATCCACCCTGTTTGTTACGTCCTCAAAGAATTCGAGCAAATTTGTCAAACATGACTTCCCCTTCATAAAACCATGCTGACTCTGTCCGATTAAATTATGCTTATCCAAATGTCCTGTTACTGCTTCCTTAATAATGGACTCCAACATTTTACCAACCACAGATGTTAGGCTAACTGGCCTATAGTTTCCAGCCTTTTGTCTACCTCCCTTTTTAAATAAGGGCATTACATTAGCAGTTTTCCAATCTGCTGGGACCTTTCCTGAATCCAGGGAGTTTTGGAAAATTAATTTCAATTCAATTTCAATTTTATTTGCCATATGTAACTAGTACAATGGAATGCTTACTCCCCGATCACTCCCACAATAAGCTGTGGGAGCTCACAGAGACACATCGCTATTCTCCAGCGCCATGTTCAGAAAAGTCCATTCAATGGCATCCAATGGCAGTGGGAACGCGATGTCCCTCAGCTGCTCCGTCACCGCGGCCTCCTCCTCACAGTTGCCGGCTCCACGATGTGGTGGCCTGCTTCTCCCGCTCACGGTCCGGCCTCTGGCCATCATGCCCGGCTCTCCCTCCTCCCAGTCGGACTGCGAGCTTCCCCCCGAGGAGCTGCCGGCCGACGTGCTGTAGCGGGTCGTCGTAGCTGCTGCTGCTGCTTACTGCTGCTGCGCTGCCTCCGCCCGACTCGCCGAACACATCGTCGGGATGTATAAGCTCTGGTCGCCGCGGCCTCCTCCTCACTGTCGCCGGCTCCACGGTCCAACGGCCCGGGGCCTGCTTTTCCCACTCACGGTCCGGCCTCTGGCTGCCATGCCCGGCTCCCCTCCTGCCAGTCGGAATGCGAGCTTCCCGCCTAGGAGCTGCCGGCCGATGTGCTGTAGCGGATCGCTCCGGCAGCGGGAGCGGGCGGCGGGGGAGCTGGCCGTCCAAAGCAATTACCACCAATGCATCCGCAATCCCTACCACTACTTCTCTCAAGACCCTAGGATGTAAGCCATCAGGTCCAGGGGATTTATCCGCCTTAAGTCCCATTATCTTACCGAGTACCATCTCCTTAGTGATTTTAATCGTGTTTAGCTCCTCCCCCCCTATAGCCCCCTGTTTGTCCAGTGTTGGGATATTTTTAGTGTCCTCTACTGTAAAGACTGATACAAAATATTTGTTCAGCATTTTTGCCATCTCCATGTTCCCCACTACTAATTTCCCGGTCTCGTCCTCTAAGGGACTAACATTCACTTTAGCCACCCTTTTTCTTTTTATATAACTGTATAAACTCTTGCTATCTGTTTTTATATTTTTTGCTAGTTTACTTTCATAATCTATCTTCCCTTTCTTAATTAATCTTTTAGTTATTCTTTGCTGGCTTTTAAATGCTTCCCAATCTTCTATCCTCCCACTAGATTTGGCTACTTTATATGCCCTTGTTTTCAGTCGGATACTATCCTTTATTACTTTACTTAGCCATGGATGGCTGTCTTTTCTTTTACGCCCCTTTTTCCTCAGTGGAATATATTTTTCTTGAAAGTTGTGAAATATCTCCTTGAATGTACACCACTGCTCATGTACCGTCTTACACCTTAATCTATTTTCCCAGTCCACTTTAGTCAACTCTGCTCTCATACCTTCATAGTCTCCTTTATTTAAGCTTAGTACGCTGGTTTGAGATCCAACTCTCTCACCCTCCAACTGAATTTGGAATTCAACCATGTTATGGTCACTCATTCCAAAGGGATCCTTTACTAGGACATTTTTTTATTAATCCTGTCTCATTACACAGGACCAGATCTAAAATTGCCTGCCCCCTGGTTGGTTCAGTAACATACTGCTCAAGGAACCCATCCCTAATGCACTCTATGAACTCTTCCTCAAGGCTGCCCTGCCCAATTTGATTTGTCCAGTCAATATGAAAGTTAAAATCCCCCATGATTATTGCTGTTCCCTTATTACAAGCCCCAACTATTTCCTGATTTATACTCCGACCAATAGAGTTGCAACTGTTAGGAGGCCTATAGACTATGCCCACCAGTGACTTTTCCCCCTTATTATTCCTTATCTCCACCCAAACTGTTTCACTATCCTGATCCTTTGACCCAATATCATTTCTCACTATTGCAGTGATTCCATCCTTTATTAATATAGCCACCCCACCTCCCTTTCCTTCCTGTCTGTCCTTCCTAATAGTCAAATACCCTTGTATGTTTAGTTCCCAGTCATGGTCACCTTGCAGCCATGTTTGTGTAATGGCCACCAGATCATACCCATGTGTAGTTATTTGTACCGTCAACTCGTCTATTTTGTTACAAATGCTGCGTGCATTCAGATAAAGAACTTTTAAATATGTTTTGTGACAATTTATTCCTGCTTTTACCCCCTTTACTACTTTACCTTTATCTTTATATATTCTGGCCTAGAAATTGGGTATAGCCCCGCCAGCTCGGTTGCGCCGAAAATTTTGCGCTGGGCGCGGAGCCAGTTGCGCCCGTCCCATATTCACTTTTAGCGCCCCAAGGCGGAACCGGGCGCTGTTCCAGGGTGTGCCCGCCCCCGCTTGGGGCGCTGAAAGTGAATTTCAGTGCTCCAGGTGCCGCTGCGCCACCCGATGCGGTGCGGCAGGCTGCTGTACTGCAGGCCTCCTCCTTCTCTTAAGGAGGAGGTGCCTGCAAGGGGGAGATCGCCGCTGGATTGTGCCGGCAAATGAGCCCGGCACCACGGAGAAGTGCCGGGCTCGCGGAAAGCAGCCGGCAATGCCGCGGGGGGGGTGGTGGAGGAGGCCGGGGAGGGAGGTGCGGCCAGGCGGCTGCCGAAAAAGCGGCCGGCCGCACCTCCACCTTTATGCACCCCACTAAGGCTGCAGGAAGGCCCTGGTCTCCCGATGTTAGTAGCGGCCGCCACGGAGGAGGCGGCCGCAACTAAATATGGGGGTCGGGCCGGCATCGGGGCGGAACCGGGGCACTGCGCACACTGATGACGTCATCGGTGCCGGCGCAGCGCTACCGGCTACCGCCGCCATTAGCGCAGCGCTCAATTTCAGCGCAAACTCCTCCAAGGGCGCAGAGGTCCTCTTTGGGCCTTAACTGGGCGCAAAGCCCACCGAATTTCTAGGCCTCTGTCCCTTCCTGACACGCTGTGCTTTTTAATTCCCCCACTGCTACCTTGCTCTATTGCCTTCTCCGCTGGCATTTTTATTTTTCGCTCTCTTGAAACCTCCCCCCCACTAATTAGTTTAAAGCCCCCTCCACAGACCTAGTTATTCGATTCGCCAGGATTCTAGTCCCAGCACTGGCCAAGTGTAGTCCGTACCAATGGAAAAGCTCTCTCCTGTCCCAGTACTGGTGCCAGTGTCCCAAGAAGCAAAACCCATTTCTCCCACACCAGTCTTTGAGCCACGCATTTAACTCTCTGATTTTATTTACCCTAGCCAAATTTGCTCGTGGCTCAGGTAGTAATCCAGAGATTATTACCCTTGTGGTTCTGCTTTTTAATTTGGCCCCTAGCTGCTCATACTCCCTCAGCAGAACCTCTTTCCTTGTCCTATCTATGTCATTGGTACCAACATGGACCACGACAACTGGATCCTCCCCCTCCCACTTCAAGTTTCTCTCCAGCCCAGAGGAGATGTCCTTAACCCTGGCACCGGGCAGGCAACACAACCTTCGGGACTCTCGCTCTCGGCTGCAAAGAACCCTATCTATCCCCCTAATGATACTATCCCCTACCACTACAACATTTCTTTATACTCCCCCCACTTGAATGGCCCCCTGTTCCATGGTGCTGTGGCCAGGTTGCTCATCCTCCCTGCAGTCCCCGTTCCCGTCCTCACAGGGAGTAAGAGCCTTGAACCTGTTCGACAAGAGCAAGGGCTGCAGCTCCTCCAACACTACCTCCTCACTCATAGTCACACCCTCCTGTCCCTGACAACGGACTACATCTGAATTAGTTAATCTAATTGGTGTGACTACTTCCTGGAACACAAAGTCCAGGTAACTCTCCCTCCCCCTGATGTGTCGCAGTGTTTGAAGCTCGGACTCCAGCTCATCAACACGGAGCCGGAGTTCCTCGAGCAGCCAGCACTTACTGCAAATGTGATCATCACTGTGAACATCATATATTGCAGCAGTAACACATCACCTGCTCTCCCATTCTATGTAATTAATTAAATTTATTATTATTATTTTTAAATACCCTCAGCCCCGATTCTAGATGATGAATATCACACCTCTTTTTAATTGAACTTACCAACTTATAAAGGTATATTCATGCATATTCATGCAGCTGGCATCAACCCACTATCCTGATGGGTGGAATCGTGGGATGCATGCAACATAAAGAACCAACACCTCATCACTGACCCAACAGCAGAGGTGCCTGGCTTCGACCTCCTTCGAAGACAGTAGACAGCGCTCAACCGAAGATGCACAGGACATGGACGATGTGGCCACCTGCTCCAGAAGTGGAAGATGAGGGATGATCCGTAGAACAACTGTGGCCATTAGTTCCAGACCATGGAACACATCACATCAACCTGCCCACTAAGATCTGTTGTGGGAGGCACCTCATTTCTCCACTCGGCATCTCAGGAAGCCATTGAATGGATAGCCAAACTAGACAACCCATTATAAGCTTTTCCTGTCATACGAAACAACATTAATGTTTTTATTTTAAGGCCTTAACCTGAGCCTCTCCCAAAAGATTTATCTTGGGCTTGATATTTTGCCCAGAGTTGTGACTCTATTCGCTGATGCCAGATCTTGCAGATTCAGCACGTGCAGTGTGCATGATTTTCTAGGATATATCAATAGCACTTAGTTAGCATCAGTGCTAGAATATTTTTGAAAATTAAAGAAGAGTTAGAGGACAATTTTGCAATGGTTTGTTCAGGTAAAATTTTGAGTCTTTTTTTTAAAACAAAGATGTCTATTTGTGGAAGGGGGTAACAGAAAACAGAAATAGGCAGAAACCTCAAATATGACGAACTGTATTTTATACACCTCTGTATGATTCTACACTTGTAGCTTTTAAGTTCAGGTGATAGACATCCTAGTATTTATTTTTCCTAATGGAAAAGTTAAATTCTGTGTCTATACATATCAGTAATTCACATTATATATTTTTTGTGATTGGAATACAAACTGGATGACTTTGAGTAAGTTTTCAACTAAAGCGAAATTAAAAAAAAACTATTTTTTTCACAGAAAGAATGGCAAACTGAGACACCGGAAGAGGGACATACATAGAGAGACTGACTGATGGAAAGAGAGAAGATGGCCAGAATTTTGCCTACCTGGGCGGGTCCGGTGCGGCCGGTGTCCGTGGGCGGCTCGCAACTCCACTGCTGGCTCCATCCCACTGCTGAAAATGGATTTACCTTAATGGAGCCTATTAGGCCTGCCCAGTGCGTTACCCTGTCCAATTAGATGGAGCGGGTCTGGTGACGTCATTCATGACGCGTTTTCAGTCGGGATCTTTAAAGGGACCATGGCCAAATTACATTTGATGTTTAATCTAACAAAGTGGGTGTTGAATCTTTACTCTACAATAATATAATAAAAGTTATATTTGAGTGACAAAGAAATATTTAAATAATATTGTAGGAATTGACGAATTCCTACGAATAACTGAGATCGACACAGGAGAACAATGAAACAGGTCTTTACTCAACGGAGATGCCACGAGGACTGACTGGGCAGTCACGTGGTTTGCGACGTGACGTCATCGCGTTTGCCCGCGTTTTCCCACGCTCTTAAAGGGGCCACGCCCCGTACATGCAAACTCTATATACAAAACACAGTAATGCCTAACACAATGGTACAGGCTTAGGCTGGTGTTAGAACATCGTTAAAGAGAATTATATACAGTTAGCCAGAGTCATTCAGTGGTTCTGCCACATGCACCCCCCCAGAATTCACTTTAACGGACAAAGTCAAACGGTGAGGGGGTCTGACGAGCCTGTCAGAACGACTCCTGTACTCTCGAGGCAGAGGCTGCAGGGCGGTTGGCGGTCTGGCGGGCGGTCGCACTTGGTCTGCCGTAACGACGATGGGTGGCCGACCCCGTCTCGGCGGTTGTGCTGTCTCGATGGGGCGGTCGAGGTCCAAATGTGCTGGCTTTAAGCGATCGACCGAAATGTGGTCCGGTTTACCACCGACATCTACCGTGAAGGTTTTGTCCCCTGCTTCCAACACGCGGAAGGGACCGTTATATGGGGCCTTTAGCGGATCCCTATGTGCGTCATGGCGAATAAAAATGTACTCAGCCTTGCGAAGCTCTGTGGGAGCGCGTGACCTCTGCAGCCCATGGTGCGAAGTGGGCACCGGTGCATAACACCTGCCCGCCTCTTGGTGACTAGCAAGCTGGGCAGACGCGGACCACGGCTCCGTCGATATTGGTAGGAAGTCCCCTGGGACTCGCAGCAGCTGACCATACACGGGTTCCGCAGATGAAGAGTGAAGGTCTTCTTTGGGGGCCGTGCAAAGGCCCAACAGGACCCACGGTAGCTTGTCTGCCCATCCAGCGTCCTGGAGGCTGGCCCTCAGGGCGGCTTTCATTGAGCAGTGGAAGCGTTCGCAGAGGTCATTTGCCTGTGGGTGGTAGGCTGTGGTGCGGTGTAATTTGACACCGAGTCCTTGGGCCACTGCATTCCAGAGTTCGGAGGAAAATTGCGGTCCTCTGTCCGACGAAATATCCGCGGGCACTCCGAAATGGGTGATCCAGGAGGAAATGAATGTCCTGGCCACGTCCGCCGAAGTAGTGGATGACAGGGGAACCGCCTCTGGCCATCTGGTGGTGCAGTCAACCATGGTCAGGATGTGTGAAAAACCATGGGAGGGTGGGAGTGGTCCTACCAGGTCCACGTTGACATGGTCAAAACGACGCTCCGGAACTGTGAAGGCGGCCAACGGAGCTTTGATGTGGCGCTGTACCTTTGCCTTTTGGCAGACCATGCAGGTGTTGGCCCACTCACGGACATCTTTATGCATGCCATGCCATACAAATTTCGCCGACATCAGTTTCTGAGAGGCCTTCATTCCAGGGTGTGACAGCCCATGTATGGCGTCAAACACTTTGTGGCGCCAGACGACCGGCACGACAGGGCGAGGATCCTATACGGAGATGTCACACAACAGCGTGGTACCTGCCGAATGGAACTTGACATCGGCCAACTGGAGGCCGGTGATGGCCGTTCTGTAAGCTTGGACGTCCGGGTCTGAGGCTTGGTCCGCAGCCATGAGGGCGTAGTCGATGCCCAAATGAACCGTATTGACGACCGCGCGGGAGAGGCAGTCTGCCACCAGGTTGTCCTTACCGGCCACGTGCCGTATATCCGTGGTGAATTCGGCTATGTAGGTCAGTTGACACTGCTGTCGGGCTGACCATGGTTCGGCGGTCTTGGACATTGCAAAGGTCAGCGGCTTATGGTCCACAAAGGCGGTGAAAGGACGTCCTTCCAGAAGGAACCGAAAATGGCGGATGGCCAGAAAAAGGGCGAGCAACTCCCGGTCGAACGTGCTGTATGCTCTCTCGTTCTGCCGTAGTTGACAGCTGAAGAACGCCAACGGCTGCCACGTCCCGTTCACCCACTGCTGTTGCACGGCACCGACTGCGTAGTCCGATGCATCGGTGGTGAGGGCGATGGTGGCTCCTGGCAGCGGGTGCGCCAGCATAGTCGCGTTGGCTAAGGCGCTTTTGGTGTCGGCGAACGCTCGGGCCATGTCACCCGTCCAGTCTACCGGGTTCTTGCCAGTCTTGCCCTTGAGGGCCTCGCACAGAGGCCGCATGAGTAGTGCCGCCTTAGGCACGAAATGGTGGTAAAAATTCACCATGCCTAGGAATTCCTGCAGGGCCTTTATGTTCTGCAGGTGTGGAAAGGATGTCACCGCCTCTACCTTCGAAGGTAAAGGAACTGCTCCCTCTGAGGTGATGCGATGCCCCAGGAAGTCAATTTGGTTCAGGCCAAACTGACACTTGGCCGGGTTGATAATCAGGCCGTGTTGGCTGAGGCGTCGAAAAAGGGTGCGTAGGTGACAGGTATGTTCTTCCTTGGTAGGACTGGCAATTAGAATATCATCCATGTAGACGAAGAGGAACTTGAGGTCCCGTAGCATGGAGTCCATCAAACGTTGGAAAGCCTGGGTGGCGGTCTTTAACCCAAACGGCATCCGTAAAAACTCGAAGAGGCCGAATGGGGTGATGACTGCGGTCTTCTGGATGCCCTGTGGATGAACTGGGACCTGGTGGTAGCCTCGGACGAGGTCGACTTTGGAGAAAATGGTGTTCCCTGCCAAATGGGCAGAGAAATCCTGGATATGGGGAATCGGGTACCGATCAGGAGTGGTGGCGTCGTTTAGTCGTCGATAGTTGCCGCATGGCCGCCATCCGCTGCCAGGCTTTGGGATGATATGGAGGGGTGAAGACCAGGGACTATTCGACCGGCGAATAATCCCTAACCGTTCCATGGTGGCGAACTCCGCCTTTGCGACCGCCAGCTTGCCAGGTTCCAGGCGCTGGGCTCGCGCGTAGACCGGGGGGCCGTTGGTGGTGATGTGGTGTTCCACACCATGTTTCGTGGCTGCGGAGGAGAACGTGGGTCTTGTCAGGTCGGGGAATTCGCTGAGCAGGCGGGCGAACTCATCAGGAGTCGGGAACGCACAGGAGATGGTGCGTGACGTAGTGTTACTGCCATAACACGGAAAAGAATTAAAAGTGGCTGCGTTGATCAGCCGCCGGTTCCGAACGTCAACCAGGAGGCTGTTGGCGCACAGGAAATCCGCGCCGAGGAGGGGCTGGGAAACTTTGGCCGTAACAAACTCCCAGTGAAAACGTTGTCCCCCGAGGCACAACTCCACTCGCCGTCTGCCGAAGGTCCGAATTGTGCCGCCATTGGCCGCTTCAAGGGTGGGTCCATGATTCCCCGTCTGTACATCGAGGGCGGACGCGGGTAAAATGCTGCACTGCGCTCCAGTGTCGCACAGAAAACGACGACCGGAGAGGGTATCGTGATGAACAGCAATTTTCCCGCGTTGCCGATCGCCATCGCGGCCGCGGGGTGCCCGTTAGACCCGTTCCTCGGTGGTCACAGTGTCCGATGATGCTGGGTTTTTTTTGGGGGAAAACTGCAGGGAGGGCGGCAACGCTTCGCTTTCGCGCCGAACTGCGCATTGTAGAAACACAGCCCAGCAGGCTGATGAACTGGGGCGGCATCTGCGGGGGATGGGTGCCTTGTGGCGGCGCAGTACTGCCGAGTTACAGCAAAAATTTTGTCAGCCTCCGCAGCGAGTGTTGCGCAGTCTTCAGTTTCAGATCTGGCCAAGGCAGCTTGTACCTGTTCAGGCAGTTGGCTGAGGAAAATTTCGCGGAATAGGAAACATTCCCGTTCTGAGCCCAGGAGTGTGAGCATTTGGCTCATCAACTCTGAAGGCTTGGACTCCCCGAGCCTGGGCATAGCGAGTAATCGACGGGCACGCTCCGATTTTGTGAGCCCAAAAACTTGCAGTAACTGTGCTTTGAGGGTTTCATACTTGCGCTCCATTGGGGTTTTTTCGAGGAGGCTGACGATCCGAGAGGCGGTAGAGCTGTCGAGTGCGGAGACCATGTAAAGATACTTGGTCTGATCTGCATTGATGTTCCTCAGGGCGAACTGGGCCTCGACCTGAATAAACCACGAGGGCGCTTGCTGCTCCCAGAACTGCGGTAGCTTTAGCGAAACGGCGATTGCCTCCATGCTGTGCTCTTCTTCTGTGAAAACGTTCACAAAAACGGGGTCACCAATGTAGGAATTGACGAATTCCTACGAATAGCTGAGATCGACACAGGAGAACAATGAAACAGGTCTTTACTCAACGGAGATGCCACGAGGACTGACTGGGCAGTCACGTAGTTTGCGACGTGACGTCATCGCGTTTGCCCGCGTTTTCCCGCGCTCTCAAAGGGGCCACGCCCCGTACATGCATACTCTATATACAAAACACAGTAATGCCTAACACAATGGTACAGGCTTAGGCTGGTATTAGAACATCGTTAAAGAGAATTATATACAGTTAGCCAGAGTCATTCAGTGGTTCTGCCACAATATTATCATTAAGTAATATGACGCCATCTACAAATACGATCAACAACATAATTAAAAAGTACATTAATTGGGAAGTTATTGGTGCTTTAGTCACAAATCTATAGATTTTTGTATCAGTAACTGGAACAAATAAAAGATGTGTGCATATAGGTAATATATAAAATTAAGCAGATTTTAAATGTAAATGTAAAGGGTGGATTTACAATCTATGCAAGTTCAGCAGAAGAGCTGCAGAAACCCTGACAAACAGTGTAAGTGGTGCTTACAATGTGTTTCTGGGATTTCTGCAGCTTTTCCGTTGAAGTTAACAATGGGCAAGTGAGAGAACCTCCACAGAAATTCACCCTCAAAGTCTTAGACTGAAAAATTAAATTAGTTATATTCAGGGACGGAAAGCAACTTGAACTAGTGGAATGAATGACGAGAATGAAATTGTTATGGTTGATGACTTGATTTAATCTGTAACTGGACAATCACAGTATACTGTGAGAAAAACCTGACCAGAAACAACACAAAAAATTATTTAAATGGTGTATGTCATTTTTAATAGTGCAAATTAATTCACTGCAATTACTGTTGAGTTGGAAGGCAACAGGTGAGAATGGCCAGTGAAAAATGTATTTCCCTCACCATCCAGGGTAGGAGGGGAGCCTTCAGCACTCACATCCCATCAGAAATTTCTGAATTAACAATTACTAGTAGCTTTTCAAGTAGAACAGAATCTCCATCAATCTGTTAGCTGATGTTTTTATTTTGGTTTGTTTTTCATGCTGTCAAGTAATCAGCTGGAGCAATGGCCATGGAATTCCCGCCTCAGCTGACAGACGTGGTTCCTGAGCTGCATGAATCCCATGGCTATGCAGGGAAATTTTAAAAGTGATAAAAGGCTCTTAACTGCCTGGTTGGGCCGGCTTCACGATGATAGATGCGCCTGGGGGAAAGGCGCATGTGAGCGAGAAGTCAATGGGTTCCCGACCCTCTGTCAAAAAAAACAACTTTCCCAACTGACCCACCACTGATCTCGCCCACTACCACCCAGGAAAATTCCGGCACATGGCTTTCCTCATCTGAACTTAAGGTGGGGAAAATTCAGTACCATAGCGCCTCCCGTTAGCACCAGTAGATGGTGCTAACTGGGCACTAGAGCATAATTGCTGGGGCGAGGTGAATCCAGCACCACACGCTAAATCTCGCCCCCCCCAACAGCATTGCCGCTAACTGTTATCGCCGGGAGCCTCAACGCCAGGTGGACTGTGACGTCAGTGAGTGTGCAACGCTCACTGGGTGCCCGATCTGCAAAATTGATTGTCGCCACCTACCTTAGTGCCTGAAGTAATCAGCAAGAAAGGGAGAGCTGGCATGAAGCAGCAGGAAGCCGGGTCCAGGGATGCTATTTAAAGGGATCATCAGTAATGAGTCAGAGCTGTAGGTTAGTGGAGTTTCAGTGCTTTCTTGTCAGTTTCACATAGTGCAACAGTTTCATTCCATAATTTCATGGTTATTTAATATCAAGATTGTTTAAACTCACTTTTGCGGGCTTTCTTTGCAGAGGCTGGTGTTGGGAGCGATGAGACCGGAGACCCAGTGAGTATTTAAACTCACTTTCACAGGCTTTCTTTCACAGGCTGGTGTCGGGAGCAGTGAGATCGCAGACCCAGTGAGTAGTTAAACTCACTTTCGCAGGCTTTCTTTACAGAAGCTGGTGTCGGGAGCAGTGAGACCGGAGACCCAGTGAGTATTTAAACTCACTTTCGCGGGCTTTCTTTCACAGGCTGGTATCGGGAGCAGTGAGACTGGCGACCCAGTGAGTGTTTAAACTCACTTTCGCGGGCTTTCTTTCACAGGCTGGTATCGGGAGCAGTGAGACCAGAGACCCAGTGAGTATTTAAATTCACTTTCGCGGGCTTTCTTTGCAGAGGCTGGTGTCGGGAGCAGTGAGACCGGAGACCCAGTGAGTATTTAAACTCACTTTCGCGGGCTTTCTTTCACAGGCTGGTATCGGGAGCAGTGAGACCAGAGACCCAGTGAGTATTTAAACTCACTTTCGCGGGCTTTCTTTGCAGAGGCTGGTGTCGGGAGCAGTGAGACCGGTGACCCAGTGAGTATTTAAATTCACTTTTGCGGGCTTTCTTTCACAGGCTGGTGTCGGGAGCAGTGAGACTGGAGACCTAGTGAGTATTTAAACTCACTTTCGCGGGCATTCTTTACAGAGGCTGGTGTCGGGAGCAGTGAGACCGCAGACCCAGTGAGTATTTAAACTCACTTTTGCGGGCTTTCTTTGCAGAGGCTGGTGTCGGGAGCAGTGAGACTGGAGACCTAGTGAGTATTTAAACTCACTTTCGCGGGCATTCTTTACAGAGGCTGGTGTCGGGAGCAGTGAGACCGGAGATCCAATGAGCATTTAAACTCACTTTCGTGGGCTTTCTTTCACAGGCTGGTGTCGGGAGCAGTGAGACCGGAGACCCAGTGAGTATTTAAACTCACTTTTGCGGGCATTCTTTACAGAGGCTGGTGTCGGGAGCAGTGAGACCGGAGACCCAGTGAGTATTTAAACTCACTTTTGCGGGCTTTCTTTGCAGAGGCTGGTGTCGGGAGCAGTGAGACTGGAGACCCAGTGAGTATTTAAACTCACTTTCGTGGGCTTTCTTTCACAGGCTGGTGTCGGGAGCAGCGAGACCGGGTACCCAGTGAGTATTTAAACTCACTTTCACGGGCATTCTTTACAGAGGCTGGTGTCGGGAGCAGTGAGACTGGAGACCCAGTGAGTATTTAAACTCACTTTCGCGGGCTTTCTTTGCAGAGGCTGATGTCGGGAGCAGTGAGACAGGAGACCCAGTGAGTATTTAAACTCACTTTCACGGGCATTCTTTACAGAGGCTGGTGTCGGGAGCAGTGAGACTGGAGACCCAGTGATTATTTAAACTCACTTTTGTGCACTTTCTTTGCACAGGCTGGTGTCAGGAGCAGTGAGACCGGAGACCCAGTGAGTATTTAAACTCACTTTTGTGCACTTTCTTTGCAGAGGCTGGTGTCGGGAGCAGTGAGACTGGAGACCCAGTGAGTATTTAAACTCACTTTCACGGGCATTCTTTACAGAGGCTCGTGTCGGGAGCAGTGAGACTGGAGACCCAGTGAGTATTTAAACTCACTTTTGTGGGCTTTCTTTGCAGAGGCTGGTGTCGGGAGCAGTGAGACTGGAGACCCAGTGAGTATTTAAACTCAATTTCGCGGGCGTTCTTTGCAGAGGCCGGTGTCGGGAGCAGTGAGACCGGAGACCCAGTGAGTATTTAAACTCACTTTTGTGCACTTTCTCTGCACAGGCTGGTGTCGGGAGCAGTGAGACCGGAGACCCAGCGAGTATTTAAACTCACTTTTGTGTGCTTTCTTTGCAGAGGCTGGTGTCGGGAGCAGTGAGACCGGAGACCCAGTGAGTATTTAAACTCACTTTCGCAGGCTTTCTTTACAGAGGCTGGTGTCGGGAGCAGTGAGACCGGAGACCCAGTGAGTATTTAAACTGACTTTCGCGGGCTTTCTTTCACAGGCTGGTATCGGGAGCAGTGAGACCGGAGACCCAGTGAGTGTTTAAACTCACTTTCGCGGGCTTTCTTTGCAGAGGCTGGTGTCGGGAGCAGTGAGACTGGAGACCCAGTGAGTATTTAAACTTACTTTCGTGGGTTTCTTTACAGAGGCTGGTGTCGGGAGCGATGAGACTGGAGACCCAGTGAGTATTTAAAGTCACTTTCGCGGGCTTTCTTTCACAGGCTGGTGTCAGGAGCAGTGAGACCGGAGACCCAGTGAGTATTTAAACTCACTTTCGCGGGCTTTCTTTCACAGGCTGGTGTCAGGAGCAGTGAGACTGGAGACCCAGTGAGTATTCAAACTCACTTTCGCGCGTTTTCTTTGCAGAGGCTGGTGTCGGGAGCAGCGAGACCGGAGACCCAGTTAGTATTTAAACTCACTTTCGCAGCTTTCTTTGCAGAGGCTGGTGTCGGGAGCAGTGAGATCGCAGACCCAGTGAGTATTTAAACTCACTTTCGCAGGCTTTCTTTACAGAGGCTGGTGTCGGGAGCAGTGAGACCGGAGACCCAGTGAGTATTTAAACTCACTTTCGCGGGCTTTCTTTGCAGAGGCTGGTGTCGGGAGCAGTGAGACCGGAGGCCCAGTGAGTATTTAAACTCACTTTCGCAGGATTTCTTTCACAGGCTGGTATCGGGAGCAGTGAGACCGGAGACCCAGTGAGTATTTAAACTCACTTTCGCAGGATTTCTTTCACAGGCTGGTATCGGGAGCAGTGAGACCGGAGACCCAGTGAGTATTTAAACTCACTTTCGCAGGCTTTCTTTACAGAGGCTGGTGTTGGGAGCAGTGAGACCGGAGACCCAGTGAGTATTTAAACTCACTTTCGTGGGCATTCTTTACAGAGGCTGGTGTCGGGAGCAGTGAGACCGGAGACCCAGTGAGTATTTAAACTCACTTACGCGGGCATTCTTTACAGAGGCTGGTGTCGGGAGCAGTCAGACCGGAGACCCCGTGAGTATTTGAACTCACTTTCGCGGGCATTCTTTACAGAGGCTGGTGTCGGGAGCAGTGAGACCGGAGACCCCATGAGTATTTGAACTCACTTTCGCGGGCATTCTTTACAGAGGCTGGTGTCGGGAGCAGTGAGACCGGAGACACAGTGAGTATTTAAACTCACTTTCGCGGGCTTTCTATACAGAGGCCGGTGTCAGGAGCAGTGAGAACGGAGACCCAGTGAGTATTTAAACTCACTTTCGCGGGCTTTCTTTACAGAGGCTGGTGTCGGGAGCAGTGAGACCGGAGACCCAGTGAGTATTTAAACTCACTTTCGTGGGCTTTCTTTGCAGAGGCTGGTGTCGGGAGCATTGAGACCGGAGACACAATGAGCATTTAAACTCACTTTCGTGGGCTTTCTTTCACAGGCTGGTGTCGGGAGCAGTGAGACTGGAGACCCAGTGAGTATTTAAACTCACTTTCGCGGGCATTCTTTACAGAGGCTGGTGTCGGGAGCAGTGAGACCGGAGACCCAGTCAATATTTAAACTCACTTTCGCGGGCTTTCTTTGCAGAGGCTGGTGTCGGGAGCAGTGAGACCGGAGACCCAGTGAGTATTTAAACTCACTTTCGCGGGCTCTTTTTGCAGAGGCTGGTGTCGGGAGCAGTGAGACTGGAGACCCAGTGAGTTTTTAAACTCACTTTCGCGGGCGTTCTTTGCAGAGGCCGGTGTCCGCAGCAGTGAGACTGGAGACCCAGTGAGTATTTAAACTCATTTTCGCGGGCATTCTTTACAGAGGCTGGTGTCGGGAGCAGTGAGACCGGTGTGATGAAATATTTCCATTCATCACTGCCTGTGACTGAGATCGGTTTCAGTGTCATTTCCCTTCCCCCAGACCTCATTGTATTGCGTACTGGAATGTGCTGTATTGTATACTGGAATGTGCTGGAATGTGCTGTGTGTAGGGCTCCGCCCATACCTGGCCCCGTTTGTAAGCTAGCTTCAGTCTAGCCCCAGTCTCCAGAAGGACGACATCTCTCTCGCTTACGTGTTTCGTTCTAAGTTAATAAAAGCCTTGTTTTGTTCTGCTACCTTCGAGTCTCGGAATTATTGAGGCACATCAATTTTATTAACTTATTTTTCAACACTATGGATCAACTCCTGAAACCCGAACGTTTGGATTTGGATCAACATGCTCCGGACGCATCAGCACGCTTCGGACACTGGTTTGAGTGTATGGAATTCTTCCTGGACAATTCTGCAGCCGTCAAAGACGCTACGGACGCTGCAAGGATGAGACTCGGAATTCTGCGGAATTGGGTAAGCCACCGGGTTTACCCCCTCATCCAAGACGCCGAGACGTACCTGGCCGCCTGCGACATCTTAAAGGCGCATTACCAGCAGCCTACGAATGAGGTGTATGCTAGGCACCTGCTCGCCACCCGCGCACAGCGACCTGGGGAATCGGTGGAGGAGTTCCTAAGCACCCTGAAAATGCTTGGCAAAGACTGCAAGTGCCGAGATGTAAAAGCCGCAGTGTACACTGACGAGCTTGTTCGCGATGCCTTCATCACAGGCCTCAGCTCCACTTACATCCGGCAAAGACTGCTGGAAAAAACGGGGTTGGACCTGAAACAGGCTGCGGACACCGCGCGATCCCTGGATGTGGCCCAGAGAAACTCGGACGCCTACTCTTCAGCCCGCGCCGTCCATGCCGCCACGTGTGTACCGAGGGCGCCGCCATCTTGGAAGGCATCTTCCCCGCCCGACAGCCCGACACCGGCTGGGCCCCGCTCTCCCCCCAGAAGCCCTACGACAGCCGCGACGCGTCAGGGACCCAACTGCTACTTCTGCGGGCAGCCAAAGCACACCAGAAACCTGTGCCCGGTGAAAGGCACCACCTGCTTTAAGTGCGGTAAGAAGGGGCACTTCGGGAAGGAGTGCAGAGGGAACCCCACCGGAAAACCAACCGCCGGAAAACCCGCCACCGCCGCGTGTGCGCCGTGGGAGCGGCCATCTTGGACGCCATCTTGCCTGACCTCGTGGGGTCCGCCATCTTGTGAGCAGACAGCGTGGACGCCATCTTGTATTGATCAGGGCCCTACAGTGGCATCGGTCACAGTGGACCAGACCAGGCCGCACCCGCTATCCAGATCAATGGTGGACATCGAGGTAAACGGGTGCCGGGTTAAATGCTTAATTGACAGTGGAAGCACGGAGAGCTTTATCCACCCAGAACTGGCACAACAACTCTCCCTAAAGGTGGTCCCTACTCAGGGTACCATCTCTATGGCTGACAAAACCCAGACATCGACCATTCTGGGTTACTGCACGGTACAATTGTGCGTTAACGGAACTGTATATGATAATTTTAAAGTATTAATCATGAAGAACCTATGTGCGAGCGTGATCTTGGGCCTGGATTTCCAGTGCAACCACCAAAGCATCACGCTCAAGTACGGTGGGTCCCAGCCGCCCCTCACAGTGTGCGGTCTGGCTACCCTGAAGGTAAAGCCGCCTTCGCTATTCGCGAACCTTACCCCTAACTGCCGGCCAATAGCGACCAAAAGCAGGAGGTACAGCTGGGAGGACAGGCGGTTTATCGCGACCGAGGTAGACAGGCTCCTGAAAGAGCGCATTATTGAACGCAGCAACAGCCCGTGGCACGCCCAAGTGGTAGTGGTAAGGGGTAGCGAGAAGAAACGGATGGTGATCGACTATAGTCAAACGATCAACAGGTACACCCTACTAGACGCCTACCCGCTACCCCGCATATCAGAAATGGTGAACCAAATCGCCCAATACCGGGTGTTCTCCACCATCGACCTCAAGTCAGCGTACCACCAGCTCCCTATCAGACCAGAGGACCGCCCGTACACTGCCTTCGAGGCGAACGGACGCCTCTACCAATTCCTCAGAGTCCCCTTTGGGGTGACGAATGGGGTCTCGGTCTTCCAGAGGGAGATGGACCGCATAGTCGATGACCACCACTTGCAGGCAACCTTCCCCTACCTCGACAACGTCACCATCTGCGGTCACAACCAGCAGGATCACGACTCGAACCTCGAGAGGTTCCTGAAAACCGCACAAAAACTCAACCTCACCTACAACGAGGACAAGTGCGTTTACAACACCACGCGCCTCTGCATACTAGGCAGCGTGGTGGAGAATGGGGAAATCGGACCAGACCCCGACCGATTGCGCCCCCTACGGGAGCTGCCCCTGCCCAACACTCCCAAAGCCCTGAAAAGGTGCCTGGGGTTATTTTCTTATTATTCCCAATGGGTCCCCAACTACTCCGACAAAGCCCGCCCCCTCTTGAAAGCATCCTCTTTCCCGCTCTCTGCTGAGGCCCACGCCGCCTTCAAAGCATTAAGCAGGATATTGAGCGGGCCAGGCTACAGGCAGTGGACGAGAACACTCCATTTCAAGTGGAAAGTGATGCGTCTGACTTCGCCTTGGCGGCCACCCTCAACCAGGCGGGGCGGCCCGTAGCTTTCTTCTCGAGGACCCTCCAAGGGCCCGAGATCAGACACTCCTCCGTGGAAAAGGAGGCCCAAGCCATCGTGGAGGCAATGCGCCACTGGCGCCACTACCTAGCCGGCAAACGCTTCACCCTACTTACCGACCAGCGGTCGGTAGCGTTTATGTTCAATAATAAACAGAGGGGGAAGATTAAAAATGATAAGATTCTTAGGTGGCGGATCGAGCTCTCCACCTTCGAGTACGACATCATTTACCGGCCAGGGGCCCTTAACGAATCCCCTGACGCCCTCTCACGAGGGATGTGTGCCAGCGCCACCGGGGATCGGCTACAGACCCTCCACAACGACCTCTGCCACCCAGGGGTCACGCGGCTGTTCCACTTCATAAAGTCCCGTAACTTACCCTACTCGTTTGAGGAAGTTCGGTCCCTGACCAGGAACTGCCGCACTTGCGCTGAGTGCAAGCCTCGGTTCTACCGCCCAGATAGAGCCCACTTAATCAAAGCTACACGGCCCTTTGAGCGGCTCAGCTTAGATTTCAAGGGCCCCCTCCCGTCCGTCGACCGCAATGTTTACTTCCTGAACATTGTGGACGAATACTCCCGGTTCCCATTCGCCTTCCCCTGCCCAGACATGACCAGCGCCACGGTCATTAAATGCCTCAACAGCCTGTTCTGCCTGTTCGGTATGCCGAGCTACATCCATACGGATAGGGGGGCGTCCTTCATGAGTGAAGAGCTACGCCAGTACATGCTGTCCAGGGGGATCGCCACGAGCCGTACCACCAGCTACAACCCCCGGGGTAATGGCCAAGTGGAGCGAGAGAACGGGACAGTATGGAAAGCAGTCACTCTAGCTCTAAGGACCAAGGGCCTCCCTATCTCCTGCTGGCAGGAAGTCCTCTCGGATGTGCTCCATTCGATACGGTCGCTATTGTGTACGGCCACTAATACCACGCCTCATGAACGAATGTTTGTCTTTCCCCGGAAATCCACCTCAGGCGTATCCATGCCGTCATGGCTCTCCACCCCAGGTCCGGTACTCGTGCGAAGGCATGTGAGGGGCCACAAGACGGACCCTCTCGTGGAGCCAGTACACCTACTCCACGCCAACCCCCAATACGCATATGTCCGGCACGCCGACGGAAGGGAGGACACCGTGTCCATAAAAGACGTCGCCCCAGCCGGCATCGACAACAACCATGGCAATAGCGGCAACGACGATCACAGCAACTCTTACCCACCCACTACTCTTTCATCACCCCCGGAAGAACACCGACCAATGGCACCCCCACCAAATACCCCTTCAACAACCCTGGCGGCACCCCCGGCAGAGACCCAGGAGGCTACCGGGGACACCCAGCCGACACCCGCGGCACCGCAACAGCCACGTCGGTCGCAGAGGACTATCAAACCCCCGAACAGACTAAATCTATAGAAGGGGTGAATGTGATGAAATATTTCCATTCATCACTGCCTGTGACTGAGATCGGTTTCAGTGTCATTTTCCTTCCCCCAGACCTCATTGTATTGTGCACTGGAATGTGCTGTATTGTATACTGGAATGTGCTGGAATGTGCTGTGTGTAGGGCTCCGCCCATACCTGGCCCCATTTGTAAGCTAGCTTCAGTCTAGCCCCAGTCTCCAGAAGGACGACATCTCTCTCGCTTACGTGTTTCGTTCTAAGTTAATAAAAGCCTTGTTTTGTTCTGCTACCTTCGAGTCTCGGAATTATTGAGGCACATCAACCGGAGACCCAGTGAGTATTTAAACTCACTTTCGCGGGCTTTCTTTGCAAAGGCTGGCGTCGGGAGCAGTGAGACTGGAGACCCAGTGAGTATTTAAACTCACTTTCGCAGGCTTTCTTTGCAGAGGCTCGTGTCGGGAGCAGTGAGACCGGAGACCCAGTGAGTATTTAAACTCACTTTCGCGGGCTTTCTTTGCAGAGGCTGGTGTCGGGAGCAGTGAGACTGGAGACCCAGTGAGTATTTAAACTCAATTTCGCGGGCGTTCTTTGCAGAGGCCGGTGTCGGGAGCAGTGAGACCGGAGACCCAGTGAGTATTTAAACTCACTTTTGTGCACTTTCTCTGCACAGGCTGGTGTCGGGAGCAGTGAGACCGGAGACCCAGCGAGTATTTAAACTCACTTTTGTGTGCTTTCTTTGCAGAGGCTGGTGTCGGGAGCAGTGAGACCGGAGACCCAGTGAGTATTTAAACTCACTTTCGCAGGCTTTCTTTACAGAGGCTGGTGTCGGGAGCAGTGAGACCGGAGACCCAGTGAGTATTTAAACTGACTTTCGCGGGCTTTCTTTCACAGGCTGGTATCGGGAGCAGTGAGACCGGAGACCCAGTGAGTATTTAAAATCACTTTCGCGGGCTTTCTTTGCAGAGGCTGGTGTCGGGAGCAGTGAGACCGGAGACCCAGTGAGTATTTAAACTCACTTTCGCAGTCTTTCTTTCACAGGCTGGTATCGGGAGCAGTGAGACCGGAGACACAGTGAGTATTTAAACTCACTTTCGCAGGCTTTCTTTGCAGAGGCTGATGTCGGGAGCAGTGAGACCGGAGACCCAGTGAGTATTTAAACTCACTTTCGCGGGCATTCTTTCACAGGCTGGTGTCGGGAGCAGTGAGACCGGAGACTCAGTGAGCATTTAAACTCACTTTCGCGGGCATTCTTTACAGAGGCTGGTGTCGGGAGCAGTGAGACCGGAGACCCAGTGAGTATTTAAACTCACTTACGCGGGCATTCTTTACAGAGGCCGGTGTCGGGAGCAGTGAGACCGGAGACCCAGTGAGTATTTAAACTCACTTTTGCGGGCATTCTTTACAGAGGCTGGTGTCGGGTGCAGTGAGACCGGAGACCCAGTGAGTATTTAAACTCACTTTTGCGGGCTTTCCTTGCAGAGGCTGGTGTCGGGAGCATTGAGACCGGAGACACAATGAGCATTTAAACTCACTTTCGTGGGCTTTCTTTCACAGGCTGATGTCGGGAGCAGTGAGACCGGAGACCCAGTGAGTATTTAAACTCACTTTCGCGGGCTTTCTTTGCAGAGGCTGGTGTCGGGAGCAGTGAGACTGGAGACCCAGTGAGTATTTAAACTCACTTTGGCGGGCTTTCTTTGCAGAGGCTGGTGTCGGGAGCAGTGAGACCGGAGACCCAGTGAGTATTTAAACTCACTTTCGCGGGCTTTCTTTGCAGAGGCTGGTGTCGGGAGCAGTGAGACTGGAGACCCAGTGAGTTTTTAAACTCACTTTCGCGGGCTTTCTTTCACAGGCTGGTGTCGGGAGCAGTGAGACTGGAGACCCAGTGAGTATTTAAACTCACTTTCGCGGGCATTCTTTACAGAGGCTGGTGTCGGGAGCAGTGAGACCGGAGACCCAGTGAGTATTTAAACTCACTTACGCGGGCATTCTTTACAGAGGCCAGTGTCGGGAGCAGTGAGACCGGAGACCCAGTGAGTATTTAAACTCACTTTCGCGGGCATTCTTTGCAGAGGCTGGTGTCGGGAGCAGTGAGACCGGAGACCCAGTGAGTATTTAAACTCACTTTTGCGGGCTTTCCTTGCAGAGGCTGGTGTCGGGAGCATTGAGACCGGAGACACAATGAGCATTTAAACTCACTTTCGTGGGCTTTCTTTCACAGGCTGGTGTCGGGAGCAGTGAGACTGGAGACCCAGTGAGTATTTAAACTCACTTTCGCGGGCTTTCTTTACAGAGGCTGGTGTCGGGAGCAGTGAGACTGGAGACCCAGTGAGTATTTAAACTCAATTTCGCGGGCGTTCTTTGCAGAGGCCGGTGTCGGGAGCAGTGAGACCGGAGACCCAGTGAGTATTTAAACTCACTTTTGTGCACTTTCTCTGCACAGGCTGGTGTCGGGAGCAGTGAGACCGGAGACCCAGCGAGTATTTAAACTCACTTTTGTGTGCTTTCTTTGCAGAGGCTGGTGTCGGGAGCAGTGAGACCGGAGACCCAGTGAGTATTTAAACTCACTTTCGCAGGCTTTCTTTACAGAGGCTGGTGTCGGGAGCAGTGAGACCGGAGACCCAGTGAGTATTTAAACTGACTTTCGCGGGCTTTCTTTCACAGGCTGGTATCGGGAGCAGTGAGACCGGAGACCCAGTGAGTATTTAAAATCACTTTCGCGGGCTTTCTTTGCAGAGGCTGGTGTCGGGAGCAGTGAGACCGGAGACCCAGTGAGTATTTAAACTCACTTTCGCAGTCTTTCTTTCACAGGCTGGTATCGGGAGCAGTGAGACCGGAGACACAGTGAGTATTTAAACTCACTTTCGCAGGCTTTCTTTGCAGAGGCTGATGTCGGGAGCAGTGAGACCGGAGACCCAGTGAGTATTTAAACTCACTTTCGCGGGCATTCTTTCACAGGCTGGTGTCGGGAGCAGTGAGACCGGAGACTCAGTGAGCATTTAAACTCACTTTCGCGGGCATTCTTTACAGAGGCTGGTGTCGGGAGCAGTGAGACCGGAGACCCAGTGAGTATTTAAACTCACTTACGCGGGCATTCTTTACAGAGGCCGGTGTCGGGAGCAGTGAGACCGGAGACCCAGTGAGTATTTAAACTCACTTTTGCGGGCATTCTTTACAGAGGCTGGTGTCGGGTGCAGTGAGACCGGAGACCCAGTGAGTATTTAAACTCACTTTTGCGGGCTTTCCTTGCAGAGGCTGGTGTCGGGAGCATTGAGACCGGAGACACAATGAGCATTTAAACTCACTTTCGTGGGCTTTCTTTCACAGGCTGATGTCGGGAGCAGTGAGACCGGAGACCCAGTGAGTATTTAAACTCACTTTCGCGGGCTTTCTTTGCAGAGGCTGGTGTCGGGAGCAGTGAGACTGGAGACCCAGTGAGTATTTAAACTCACTTTGGCGGGCTTTCTTTGCAGAGGCTGGTGTCGGGAGCAGTGAGACCGGAGACCCAGTGAGTATTTAAACTCACTTTCGCGGGCTTTCTTTGCAGAGGCTGGTGTCGGGAGCAGTGAGACTGGAGACCCAGTGAGTTTTTAAACTCACTTTCGCGGGCTTTCTTTCACAGGCTGGTGTCGGGAGCAGTGAGACTGGAGACCCAGTGAGTATTTAAACTCACTTTCGCGGGCATTCTTTACAGAGGCTGGTGTCGGGAGCAGTGAGACCAGAGACCCAGTGAGTATTTAAACTCACTTACGCGGGCATTCTTTACAGAGGCCAGTGTCGGGAGCAGTGAGACCGGAGACCCAGTGAGTATTTAAACTCACTTTCGCGGGCATTCTTTGCAGAGGCTGGTGTCGGGAGCAGTGAGACCGGAGACCCAGTGAGTATTTAAACTCACTTTTGCGGGCTTTCCTTGCAGAGGCTGGTGTCGGGAGCATTGAGACCGGAGACACAATGAGCATTTAAACTCACTTTCGTGGGCTTTCTTTCACAGGCTGGTGTCGGGAGCAGTGAGACTGGAGACCCAGTGAGTATTTAAACTCACTTTCGCGGGCTTTCTTTACAGAGGCTGGTGTCGGGGGCAGTGAGACCGGAGACCCAGTGAGTATTTAAACTCACTTTCGCGGGCTTTCTTTACAGAGGCTGGTGTCGGGTGCAGTGAGACCGGAGACCCAGTGAGTATTTAAACTCACTTTTGCGGGCTTTCCTTGCAGAGGCTGGTGTCGGGAGCATTGAGACCGGAGACACAATGAGCATTTAAACTCACTTTCGTGGGCTTTCTTTCACAGGCTGATGTCGGGAGCAGTGAGACCGGAGACCCAGTGAGTATTTAAACTCACTTTCGCGGGCATTCTTTACAGAGGCTGGTGTCGGGAGCAGTGAGACTGGAGACCCAGTGAGTATTTAAACTCACTTTCGCGGGCTTTCTTTGCAGAGGCTGGTGTCGGGAGCAGTGAGACCGGAGACCCAGTGAGTATTTAAACTCACTTTCGCGGGCTTTCTTTGCAGAGGCTGGTGTCGGGAGCAGTGAGACCGGAGACCCAGTGAGTATTTAAACTCACTTTCGCGGGCTTTCTTTGCAGAGGCTGGTGTCGGGAGCAGTGAGACTGGAGACCCAGTGAGTTTTTAAACTCACTTTCGCGGGCTTTCTTTAACAGGCTGGTGTCGGGAGCAGTGAGACTGGAGACCCAGTGATTATTTAAACTCACTTTTGCGGGCATTCTTTACAGAGGCCGGTGTCGGGAGCAGTGAGACCGGCGACCCAGTGAGTATTTAAACTCACTTTCGCGGGCATTCTTTGCAGAGGCTGGTGTCGGGAGCAGTGAGACCGGAGACCCAGTGAGTATTTAAACTCACTTTTGCGGGCTTTCCTTGCAGAGGCTGGTGTCGGGAGCATTGAGACCGGAGACACAATGAGCATTTAAACTCACTTTCGTGGGCTTTCTTTCACAGGCTGGTGTCGGGAGCAGTGAGACTGGAGACCCAGTGAGTATTTAAACTCACTTTCGCGGGCTTTCTTTACAGAGGCTGGTGTCGGGGGCAGTGAGACCGGAGACCCAGTGAGTATTTAAACTCACTTTCGCGGGCTTTCTTTACAGAGGCTAGTGTCGGGAGCAGTGAGACCGCAGACCCAGTGAGTATTTAAACTCACTTTCGCGGGCTTTCTTTGCAGAGGCTGGTGTCGGGAGCAGTGAGACCGGAGACCCAGTGAGTATTTAAACTCACTTTTGCGGGCTTTCTTTGCAGTGGCTGGTGTCGGGAGCAGTGAGACTGGAGACCCAGTGAATATTTAAACTCACTTTCGCGGGCTTTCTTTGCAGAGGCTGGTGTCGGAAACAGTGAGACCGGAGACCCAGTGAGTATTTAAACTCACTTTCGCGGGCTTTCTTTGCAGAGGCTGGTGTCAGGAGCAGTGCGACTGGAGACCCAGTGAGTATTTAAACTCACTTTCGCGGGCGTTCTTTGCAGAGGCCAGTGTCGGGAGCAGTGAGACTGGAGACCCAGTGAGTATTTAAACTCACTTTCGCGGGCTTTCTTTGCAGAGGCTGGTGTCGGGAGCAGTGAGACCGGAGACCCAGTGAGTATTTAAACTCACTTTCGCAGGCTTTCTTTACAGAGGCTGGTGTCGGGAGCAGTGAGACCGCAGACCCAGTGAGTATTTAAACTCACTTTCGCGGGCTTTCTTTGCAGAGGCTGGTGTCGGGAGCAGCGAGACCGGAGACCCAGTGAGTATTTAAACTCACTTTCGCGGGCTTTCTTTGCAGTGGCTGGTGTCGGGAGCAGTGAGACTGGAGACCCAGTGAGTATTTAAACTCACTTTCGCGGGCTTTCTTTGCAGAGGCTGGTGTCGGGAGCAGCGAGACCGGAGACCCAGTGAGTATTTAAATTCACTTTTGTGCGCTTTCTTTGCAGAGGCTGGTGTCGGGAGCAGTGAGACTGGAGACCCAGTGAGTATTTAAACTCACTTTCGCAGGCTTTCTTTACAGAGGCTGGTGTTGGGAGCAGTGAGACTGGAGACCCAGTGAGTATTTAAACTCACTTTCGCGGGCTTTCTTTGCAGAGGCTGGTGTCGGGAGCAGTGAGACCGGAGACCCAGTGAGTATTTAAATTCACTTTCGCAGGCTTTCTTTGCAGAGTCTGGTGTCGGGAGCAGTGAGACCGGAGACCCAGTGAGTATTTAAACTCACTTTTGTGTGCTTTCTTTGCAGAGGCTGGTGTCGGGAACAGCGAGACCGGAGACCCAGTGAGTATTTAAATTCACTTTTGTGCGCTTTCTTTGCAGAGGCTGGTGTCGGGAGCAGTGAGACTGGAGACCCAGTGAGTATTCAAACTCACTTTCGCGCGCTTTCTTTGCAGAGGCTGGTGTCGGGAGCAGTGAGACCGGAGGCCCAGTGAGTATTTAAACTTACTTTCGCGGGCTTTCTTTGCAGAGGCTGGTGTCGGGAGCAGTGAGACTGGAGACCCAGTGAGTATTTAAACTCACTTTCACGGGCTTTCTTTGCAGAGGCTGGTGTCGGGAGCAGTGAGACCGGAGGCCCAGTTAGTATTTAAACTTATTTTCACGGGCTTTCTTTACAGAGGCTGGTGTCGGGAGCAGTGAGACCGGAGGCCCAGTGAGTATTTAAACTTACTTTCGCGGGCTTTCTTTGCAGAGGCTGGTGTCAGGAGCAGTGAGACCGGAGACCCAGTGAGTATTTAAACTCACTTTCGCGGGCTTTCTTTACAGAGGCTGGTGTCGGGAGCAGTGAGACCGCTGACCCAGTGAGTATTTAAACTCACTTTCGCGGGCTTTCTTTGCAAAGGCTGGTGACGGGAGCAGCGAGACTGGAGACCCAGTGAGTATTTAAACTCACTTTCGCGGGCTTTCTTTGCAGAGGCTGGTGTCGGGAGCAGTGAGACCAGAGACCCAGTGAGTATTTAAACTTATTTTCATGGGCTTTCTTTGCAGAGGCTGGTGTCGGGAGCAGCGAGACTGGAGACCCAGTGAGTATTTAAACTTATTTTCATGGGCTTTCTTTGCAGAGGCTGTTGTCGGGAGCAGTGAGACCAGAGACCCAGTGAGTATTTGAACTCACTTTCGTGGGCTATCTTACCAATCTCAGACCGGCGGCAACGTTCCAGAGCCACGTCACGATTCAAAAAGTGACACGGGCAGGAGGGAGCAGCTGATTGGGTGAGTACGGCCAGGGAGTATTTATACTACTCTATAGTTTGACAGTTCAGGTTCATAGTTTATAAAGTTTAGAAGGTCTTAAATTTTTTGCAGTTATATTTTCTAGTGCTAGTAACCATGGGCCCTTGAGTATATCATTTAATTGTAGTGTAATTGGTGGTATTGATTTGATTTAAGTTAATTTAAATTAATTGAAGGGTAAATCATGGCAGGATAGCTCGGTGCCATGGTATGCTCCTCCTGCACTATGTGGGAAATCAGGGACACTTCCTGTGTCTCTGACAACCATGTGTGCGGGAAGTGTATCCAGCTGCAGCTACTGGCACACCGCATTGCAGAGCTGGACCTGCGAATGGATACATCCTGGAGCATTCGCGATGCTGAGGACATCGTGGATAGCACATTTAGGGAGTTGGTCACACCGCAGGTAAAGGCTGCACAGGCAGGAAGGGAATGGGTGACTGCCAGGCAGAGTAGTAGGCACAGGCAGGTAGTGCAGGGGTCCCCTGTGGCCATCCCCTCTCAAACAAATATACTGCTTTGGATATTGTTCTGGGGGATGGGTTATCGGGGGAAGACAGCAGCAGCCAACTTCCTGGCACCATGGGTGGCTCTGCTGCACAGGACATGAGGAAAAAGAGTGGGAGAGCTATAGTAATAGGGGATTCTATTGTAAGGGGAATAGATAGGCATTTCTGCGGCCGCATACGAGACTCCAGGATGGTAGGTTGCCTCCCTGGTGCAAAGGTCAAGGATGTCTTGGAGTGGCTGCAGAGCATTCTGGAGGGGGAGGGTGAGCAGCCAGTTGTCATGGTGCATATAGGTACCAACGATATAGGTAAAAACTGGGACGAGGTCCTAAAAGCTGAATATAGTGAGTTAGGAGGTAAATTAAAAAATAGGACCTCAAAGGTATTAATCTCAGGATTGCTACCAGTGCCACGTGCTGGTCGGAATAGAAATAGAAGGATATTTCAGATGAATACGTGGCTAGAGGAATGGTGCAAGGGGGAGGGATTCAAATTCCTGGGACATTGGAACCGTTTCTAGGGGAGGTGGGACAAGTACAAACTGGACGGTTTGCATGTGGGCAGGACCGGGACCGATGTCCTACGAGGAGTGTTTGCTAGTGCTGTTGGGGAGGGTTTAAACTAAAATGGCAGGGGGTTGGGAACCTGTGCAGGGAGACAGAGGAATGGGAAACAAGGATAGAAGCAAAAGACAGGAAGGAGAAAAGCAAAAGTGGCAGGCAGAGAAGTCAAGGGTTTAAATCAAACATGGCCACAGTAAATAATAGTTCTAAAAGGTCTAAGAGCGTTAAAAAAACAAGCCTGAAGGCTCTGTGTCTTAATGCGAGGAACATTCGTAATAAGGTGGATGAATTAGCTGTGCAAATAGATGTAAATGGATATGATATGATTGGGATTATGGAAACATGGCTCCAGGGTGACCAAAGTTGGGAACTCGACCAGGGGCATTCAATATTCAGGAAAGACAGGCAAAAAGGAAAAGGAGGTGGGTGTAGCATTGCTGGTTAAAGAGGAGATTAACACAATAGTAAGGAAGGATATTAGCTCTGATGATGTGGAATCTATATGGGTAGAGCTGAGAAATACCAAGGGGCAGAAAACGTTAGTGGGAGTTGTATACAGACCCCCAAACAGTAATGCCGAGGTTGGGGATGGCATTAAACGGGAAATTAGAGATGCATGCAATAAGGGCACAGCAGTTATCATGGGTGACTTCAATTTACATATAGATTGGGCCAACCAAATTAGTAACAATACTGTGGAGGAGGAATTCCTGGAGTGTTTATGGGATGGTTTCCTGGACCAATATGTCGAGGAACCAACTGGAGATCAGGCCATCTTAGACTGGGTATTATTTAATGAGAAATGATTAATTAGCAATCTTGTTGTGCGAGGCCCCTTGCGGCGGAGTGATCATAATATGATAGAATTCCTCATTAAGATGGAGAGTGAAGTATTTGACTCAGAGACTAGGGTCCTGAATTTAAATAAAGGAAACTATGATGGTATGAGGCGCGAGTTGGGTAGGATGGATTAGGGAATGTTACTTAAAGGGTTGATAATGGATAGGCAATGGCAAACATTTAAAGATCACATTGATGAACTACACAATTTGTTCATCCCTGTTTGGCATAAAAATAAAACAAAAAAGGTGACTCAACCGTGGCTAACAAGGGAAATTAGGGATAGCATAAGATCCAAGGAGAGGACATATAAATTGGCCAGAAAAAGCAGCAAACCTGAGGATTGGGAGCAGTTTAGGATTCAGCAAAGGAGGACAAAGGGATTATTTAAGAGGGGGGAAATAGAGTATCAGAGTAAGCTGGCTGGGAACATAAAAACTGACTGTAAAAGCTTCTATAAATATGTGAAGAGAAAAAGATTGGTGAAGTCAAACATAGGTCCCTTGCAGTCAGAATCAGGGGAATTTATAATGGGGAACAAAGAAATGACAGACCAATTAAATACATACTTTGGTTCTGTCTTCACAAATGAGGACACAAATAACCTCCCAGAGATGTCGGGGAACATAGGGTCTAATGAGAGGGAGGAACTGAATGAAATCAGTATTTGTAGGGATATGGTGTAAAGGAAATTGATGGGATTGAAGCCCGATAAATCCCCAGGGCCTGATAATCTACATCCTAGGGTACTTAGGGAAGTGCTGGTCATCTTCCAAAATCCTATGGACTCTGGAACAGTTCCCATGGGTTGGAGGGTAGCTAATGTAACCCCACTATTTTAAAAATGTGGTAGAGAGAAAACGGGGAATTACAGACCGGTAAGCCTGACATCGGTAGTGGGAAAAATGCTAGAGTCCATTATAAAAGATGTAATAGCAGAGCACTTGGAAAACAGTGACAGGATTGGACAAAGTCAACATGGATTTACAAAAGGTAAATCGTGCTTGACTAATCTACTGGAAGTTTTTGAGGATGTGACTGGTAGAATAGATAAGGGAGAACCAGTGGATGTGGTGTATTTGGACTTTCAGAAGGCTTTCTATAAGGTCCTGCATTCGAGATTAGCGTGTAAAGTTAAAGCACATGGGATTGGGGGCAAGGTACTGACTTGGATAGAGAACTGGCTGGCAGACAGGAAGCAAAGAGTTGGAATAAACGGCTCTTTTTCTGAGTGGCAGGCAGTGACTAGTGGGGTACTATAGGGATCGGTGCTAGGACCCCAGCTATTCACAATATATATTAATGATGATCTAGACGAGGGAACTAGATGTAATATCTCCAAGTTTGCAGACGACACAAAGCTGGGTGGGCGTGTGTGCTGTGAGGAGGATGCCGAGAAACTCCAGTATGATTTGGACAGGTTGGGTGATTGGGCAGATGTATGGCAGATGCAGTATAACGTGGATAAATGCGAGGTTATCCACTTTGGTGGCAAAAACAGGAAGGCAGATTATTATCTGAACAGCAATAGATTGGGAGAAGGGGAAGTGCAACGAGACCTGGGTGTCTTTGTGCCCAATCGCTGAAGGTAAGCATGCAGGTGCAGCAGGCGGTTAAGAAGGCAAATGGTATGTTGGCCTTCGGAGCGAGAGGATTCGAGTACAGGAACAAGGATGTCTTGCTGCAGTTGTACAGGGCCTTGGTGAGACCACACCTTGAGTATTGTGTGCAGTTTTGGTCGCCTTATCTGAGGAAGGATGTTCTTGCCATGGAGGGAGTGCAGCGAAGATTCACCAGATTGATACCTGCGATGGCAGGAATGACGTATGAGGAGAGATTGGGTCGATTGGGCTTATACTCGCTGGAGTTTAGAAGAATGAGAGGGGATCTCATTGAAACAGATAAAATTCTAACACGACTAGACAGACTAGATGCAGGAAGGATGTTCCCAATGGCGGGGGAGTCCAGAACCAGGGGTCACAGTCAAAAGATAAGGTAAGCCATTTAGGACAGATGAAGAGGAATTTCTTCACCCAGATAGTGGTGAACATGTGGAATTCTCTACCACAGAAGGCAGTTGAGGCCAATTCATTAAATATATTCAAGAAGGAGTTAGATATATTTCTTAAGGCTAAAGGGATCAAGAGATATGGGGAGAAGGCAGGGACAGAGTACTGAGTTTGGATGATCAGCCATAATCTCATTGAATGGCGGAGCAGGCTCGAGGGGCCAAATGGCCTACTCCTGCTCCAGTCTTCTATGTTTCTATGAGTGTTGTAGCAACTAAAAAGTATCTACATTTATTATTTAAAAAAATCAAACTGCTACTTGGTTACATTAATGGGGACTGTACTGTCAGTCGACCTCGCCCTCCAGGATCTATGGCGAAGGGAGTGGAGGCAGCGAGATAGACTGGAACATGCACCCAGAGGGAGCAGGAGGGCAATCAGGGCTCTCAACAGGAGGCCTTACCCGGTGAGAGTATTCTGAGAACACTTCTCCTACCTCCAATTAAGCGAGGAGCAGTGTATTAGAAGGCTCCGCTTCACCAAGGAGGTGGTCACAGAACTCTGCCACCTCTTGGAACCAGACCTCCAGCCTCAGATCAGGGCAACCATGGCTCTCTCAGTGACAGTCAAGGTCACCGTCACCATCAATTTCTTTGCTAGCGGATCCTTCCAGTCTGCAACAGGAGACATAGCTAACATCTCGCAGTTCACCATCCATCGCTGCACCCGGGAGGTCACAGAGGCTCTCGACAGTAGGAGAAGGGACTAAATTTCCTTCCCCATCACCAGAGAGAAGCAGGACAAGCATGCATGTGCCTTTGCCAGGATACCGGGATTCCACATGGTGCAGGGTGCCATTGACTGCACCCACGTGGCTTTGCGGGCACTGTATAACAATTCTGAGACTTCTCACTCCCATGCACCTTTCCCCCAGGCGGGTCTATCATCGTGAAGCCAGCCCAACTGGCAGCGGCGGGGGAATTGAGATAATTATCAGGTAGTTTACAGACAATTAAGAGCCTTTTTTCACGTTTTAACCGCAAAGGCTACCACTCATTTAATGTACAGTTGGTGTGCGACCACAGACAGCGAATCCTCAATGTCAATGCCCACTATCCTGGCAGCAGCCAGAATGTCTTCATCCTGCGCCAGACCGGTGTGCCAGCACTCTTCCAGCCACCACATCAAGCTCGCGGCTGGCTGGTCGGAGACAAGGGCTATCCGCTCTCCAGCTGGCTCTGACTCCCCTCTGCAACACCAACACTCCTGCCCAGCACTCATATAATGAGACCAATGCTGCCACCAAGAACATCATTGAGCAGACCATCGAGGTGCTCAAGCAATGGCTCTGCTGCCTTGACCACTCGGGAGGAGCCCTCTAGTACTCAGCTGAGCGGGTGTCCTATCTCGTGGTGGTCTGCTGCATGCTCCACAACTTGGCCATCATGAGGGCCCAGCCCTTGCCAGAAGGATTTCGGGACCACATCAGGAGGACGAAGAGGGAGAGGAGGAGGAGGACGAGGAGATAGAGGAATCATAGAAAGTTACTGCACAGAAGGAGGCCATTTCGGCCCATCGTGTCCGCGCCGGCCAACAAAGAGCTATCCAGCGTAATCCCACTTCCCAGCTCTTGGTCTGTAGCCCTGCAGGTTAGAGCATCCCAAGTGCATATCCAAGTACATTTTAAATGAGGTAAGGGTTCCTGCCTCTACCACCCTTTCAGGCAGTGAGTTACAAACCCCCACAACCCTCTGGGTGAAGAAATTTCCCCTCAAATCCCTTCTAAACCTTCGACCAATTACTTTAAATCTGTGCCCCCTGGTTTTTGATCCCTCTGCTAAGGGAAATAGGTCCTTTCTATCCACTTTATCTATGCCCCTCATAATTTTATACACCTCAATAAGGTCTCCCCTCAGCCTCCTCTGTTCCAAGGAAAACAGACCCAGCCTATCCAGTCTTTCCTCATAGCTAAGATTCTCTACTCCCGGCAACATCCTTGTAAATCTCCTCTGTACCCTCTCTAGTGCAATCACATCTTTCCTGTAATGTGGTGACCAGAGCTGCACGCAGTACTCTAGCTGAGGCCTAACTATAGTGTTTTATACAGTTGAAGCATAACCCCCCTGCTCTTGTATTCTATGCCACAGCTAATAAAGGCAAGCATTCCGTATGCCTTCTTAACCACCTTATCTACCTGGCCTGCTACCTTCAAGGATCTGTGGACATGCACTCCAAGGTCCTTTTGTTCCTCTACACTACTCAGTGTCTTATCATTTTATAGGCCCAGAACTTCGGGTCTCCACGGGTGAGTACGCATGGGTTACTCACCCATAGGCCCGATGGAAGTGCCGGTTTCCTGCATGCACTGCGCATGCGCGGGAAACCGGCACTTCTGTTCCTCTGAACGAAGAGGTTCAGAGGTCAAATGCGTGCGTGGGGAAGGCTGCGCGTGCGCATCAAACTTAGTTTTTTTTTTACAGGTTTTCCCGTGAGGGTAAGCCTGCAGAATTTAGAAATATAAAAGGCCTGCTTTTTACAAGGTAAGTGGTGAATTAATTAAAATTAAAACATTTTTTCTACAAGTTTATTATTTTTAAATACTTTAAAGCAAGGTAAGTTTATTTTTAGCCCCGTTAGAATATAAAATTATTTTTTTCAAAAATTTAAATTATTGTTTAAAATAGTTATTTCATGTAATTTATAGTTTATTTAAAAAATGTGATTTAAAAAAAAAATTATTTGAAGGTTTAGTGCTATTTTGGGGCCATAGTATTTATAAGTCTTGACAGCACTTCCTGTCAGACTTATGAATGGAGCATTTCCTGCTCCGATTGGCTGCCCATGCCCACGTGATCACAGGGGATGCATCGAACTAACTGCGCCCCTGGGATACGCAAGCACTGCACGCCAGCAGCTGGACCAGGCCCCGGATCGGAATTCCACGGGGCCCCACAGCTCAACGTCCGAAGCGCAAGGTAAGTGCAGATCGGGGGCTTGCACCCGCGGGAAGCCCCTGACCCAAATTTCTGGGCCAATGTGTATTCCCTTTCCTTGTTAGCCCTCCCCAAATGCATTACCTCACACTTCTCCCGATTGAATTCCATTTGCCACTGTTCTGCCCACCTGACCAATTTATTGAAATCTTCCTGCAGTCTACAGCTTCCTTCTTCAGTATCAACCACACAGCCAATTTTAGTATCATTTGCAAACTTCTTAATCATACCCCCTATATTCAAGTCTAGATCATTGATATATACCACAAAAAGCAAGGGACCTAGTACTGAGCCTTGCAGAAACCCACTGGAAACAGCCTTCCAGTCACAAAAACACCCATCAAGCATTACCCTCTGCTTCCTGTCTCTGAGCCAGTTTTGAATCCAACTTGACATTTTGCCCTGGATCCCATGGGCTTTTAACTTCGTGACCAGTCTGCCATGTGGAACCTTATCAAAAGCCTTGCTAAAGTCCATGTACACTACATCAAACGCACTACCCTCATCTACCCTCCTTGTTACCTCCTCAAAAAATTCAATCAAGCTTGTCAGACATGATCTTCCCTTAACAAATCCATGCTGACTATCCTTGATTATTCCGTGTCCTTCAGAATTCTTTCCAATAATTTTCCCACCACCGAGGTTAGGCTGACTGGCCTATAATTACTCGGTCTATCCGTTTCTCCCTTTTTAACAAGGGTACCACATTAGCAGTCCTCCAGTCCTCCGGCACCACACCTGAAGCCAGAGAGGATTGAAAAATGATGGTCAGGTCCTCTGCTATTTCCTCTTTTGCTTCGCTTAACAGCCTGGGATACATTTCATCCAGGCCTGGGGATTTATCCACTTTTAAAGCTGCTAAACCCCTTAATACTTCCTCTCTCACTATGTTTATTTCATCTAACATTTCATACTCCTCCCCCCAGATAGCAATGTCTGCTTCACCCCTCTCCTTTGTGAAAACAGACGCAAAGTATTCATTAAGAACCCTACCAATGTCTTCCGGCGCCACACACAGATTACCCTCATGATCTCTAAAAGGCCCTACCCTTTCTTTAGTTATCCTCTTACTCTTAATATATTTATGAAACATCTTTGGGTTTTCCTTGATTTTACTTGCCAAGAATTTTTCATGCTCTCTCTTTGCTTTCCTATAATAATTTTTAATTAAGCCCCTGCATTTTCTGTACTCTAAAGATTCTGGAGTATTTAGCCCTCGGTATCTGTCATACGCCTCCCGTTTTTTCTTTATCCTACCCTGCATGTCTCTAGACATCCAGGGGGCTCTGGATTTGTTAGTCCCACCTTTTTTCTTTAAGGGCACATGTTTGGTCTGAACCCTCCGGATCTCGTCCTTGAATGCCTCCCACTGCTCTGATACTGATTTACCTTCAAGTAGCTGTTTCCAATCCACTATGGCTAAATCCCCTCTGAGCTTAGAGGGTGAGGAAGATGAGGAGGATGCCGTGGAGGACGAGGAGGAGGAGGAACAGGAGCGAGGGAGGAGGCAGCCACTCAATTGGCCTTCCAGAAGGGCGGTCCATAACCGCCTCATCAGACTGTGTTTCGAATGAATTAAACCCCAGATCCCCATTGCTCACCACATCCCTATCGTTCCATCCCTGTCATAGGCCATATCACAGCGCAAAGCTGAAATGAGAGACACCACAAAAGAATCCAAACTGAATTAATAAATTTATAAAAAAATCAGTGAACACATATTTACAACAAAAATATTAACTATTCATCCCTGTACAATCCCTTAGTGCCTCTCGTTACGGTGCCTTTGCCTACTCTAGTGCTTCTACAAAGTGTTGGCCCAGTGGCTGCAACAGGGCTGGTGGAAGGCTGCTGAGTGTCCGTGGGGGTGACTTCAGATGGCCTTGCTGGGGTCCCTCGACCCGGTCTGGGCCTGGAAAGTCCGGCTGTAGACTGCACCACCTCAGCATGGGCAGCAGCAGCAGTCTGGGCTGGCTGGATGACAGGCAGCGACAAGGGCAATGGCAGAGTGGCAGTGGTGGGAGCAGGAATGCTGTCATCCTGAGAGAATACAGCAGGTTCCTGCTCCACTGACCCACTGCCACTCCCCCAGGGCAACACCTCAGCCTCCCTAGCAATCTGTTGGAACACAGATTGCTGGCCTGCTGCGACACCGTGAAAACCTCGGTGGACAGTGTTAGACCATCCACGATGGCAGCAGTCAGAGCTTGCGTGGCATCAAGCTGAGACTGCTTGAGGGCAGTCCGAGATTGGATGCCACCGAGCATAGACTGCATTACAGCACTAAGACGTTGCGTCGCTTCTGCCTGTGCTGCAATGGAAGCTGCCAGATCGCTCATCACACGCGGCATCAGGTCTGGGTTGCCACGGTCTCTTTGGGAGTCTACCAACCTTTGCAGACTGGAAATGATAGGCTCCATGGTGTGCGCAGAGCCTTGTGCAATGTTGGAGGTGGACTCCTCCACGCTCCTTACCATTGCTGAGAGGATCTCGGGCACCCATGCCATTGCACCTATCACCTCCGTGTACATGCCCATCACCCTTCTAAACGCCTCCCCATTGAGGTCCTTATCTGAGTCCTGAGCAGCAGAACTCACACGTGAGCTCGCCCTCTGGGGAGCTAGCCCCCAAGCTACCCTTTCCCCTGGCCTTGCTGCAGCCCACTCGTCCCCGGTGTCTCACCCTGTGCAGATCCCGCTACTATACCATCCTCTAAAGAACACGTAGTGCCAGTATCTGAGCTGGATGCCTGTGGGTGAGACATGCAGTGACGTGGTGTGTTTTTCCTCCTCCTCTTCTCCTGCCTCGCTCTCAATGGTGCCCTCAGGAACAGGCTGCTCAGGTGCTTGCTCATTAGCTGAAAGCATAAAGGCACAAGAGTCGGGTTGATGTGAGAGGATGGGGGCAAGAAGGGAGAAATGCATGCATACAGCACGATTAGCTGGAAAGTGCGAAGTGCTTCAGGGGTGAGAGGGAAGTGGAATGTGAGAAGGAGTAGGGATGAACATACCATTGTTGCCCCAAGTCAACATCGCCGGTGGTCACGGCACCCACCACCTGGTGCCCAATATTCTGCAGCACTCTATTTTCCAGAGCAGACAGTGGTTGGGTGTCAGCTTGTCTCCCGCCTATGCGCTCCTGCTCCCTCCTGTTGTGAGCCACCTTGGCCTGCAAGAGAAAGTGTTTGAGTGAGTGTGGAGCAATGTGTTTGGGTGATGTGCCTGCCATAGTTGAATAGCTGTCATTGTGCGCAAGGTGTGAGATGTGGGTGTGTGTGTTGGTAGGTAGAGATTGTTGGTGGCTGAGTGCTGGGGGTGTGGTGCTTTGGGCAGTGTGTGCAGACTGTGGCTCAGATGGTGATTATACCTGTTGTTATAACACAGCTTAACCCTGACTCACCTTGAGCAACACCATGAATGATCTACGTGTATGTACATATTACACACTATAAAATCTCTTGTGGCACGGCTCATGATATGTTAGAGGATGCGCTTTTCTTTTTAAGGACAGAGACCCCGAAATTTCAAGGTGGAATCCCAGTGGTTTTCTAAATCGGGAAATGGGGCAGAATCCAGTTCCACTGGGATGCTACCCTGTGTTTTCAATTTTGCCATTTTCTTTTGTGGGGGGGGGGGGGGGAAACCATGGGCAGGTTTTCCGCCTGCCTCTCTATGTCAAGGGCATGTGTGTGTTTGGGAGATCTCCAGACTTTCACCTTTTGTGCTTTCTGTAGGCCTCAGCAAGACTAATGCCAGAAGAAGTCTGTAAAAAGGCCCCAGACCTTTACTCGGGGATTGATCACCTTCCTCAAGAAGCCTGCTTGCTCCATTAGGAGCAGAAGAACCAGAGAGGACACTTTTCTGCAGGGTCTTCTCTTTTCTGCATAGCAGCATGGTGCCATTTCAACATTCCGCCAGCAGTTCAGGCAAGATAAAAATTAAAGATAGACGCCGGGAATTTCCTCGAGGGTTTTCCCGATCAAGAGGTGGAAACCCCATTTATGTGTTTTATGCGGGGTCCCACAGATCTTCCACTAAAGTTACAGCGGCCGATCGGAAGAACACGGAAGGAAATTTCCAGTGAGAATATCTATATCAGATATACTAATACATTCATTATTATGTTTCCATTGCAGCTTTTAGTCTAGGTTTGCAATTTTGTATGTAGTGTATTGAAATATAATTGGAAGCATGTAAGAAACTGCAAAAGATTTGTTATCCTTTACTAACAGAATTGAAATATATTTATTAGCTTGTTTCAGTGTAATTATGTTACTAATAGTCATCGAAGGCTTCCTTCTGTTATTACCAGGACCAAGGTACTAACCAATAGCATGAAAAATTCAAGGACAGAAATGATTCACTTTGGTAGGGAAGCAATTTAGCTTTGATAACTACATATTGCAAGAAATTTTAATTATCAAAGTGCAGCGGTGATGATAAATTAATCACCATGCCCATGATTATTTTACAACTGACTATCAGCATTGGGTGGAAAAGGGACCTCACCAGCTTGTGAAAGCAAGCAGATTTGCCAAGCAAAAATATATACAGATCTGACATAACAAACGTGTATTTCATGATATAGGTACAATATTGGAAGGTCTTTGGCTTTCAAATCACTTATGCAAGTTACTCTGAACATTAGAGTATATTTTATTACCACTTCAAACACACACAGAGCCCTATTCATCTACTATACAGATAAGAAAGTTATCATGATTTTTATAGTTCTCTGACATTTGATTTACATCAGGGAAATAGAAATTTGAAACATTGTTAGGATTATTTTATTTGCGCTTCCAACTTCTGCCATAGGCAAACATAGAGCCAAACAACAACACATTAAGATATTGAAAATCATCTAAAAGCACTTTAACACAATAATGTCACATTAATTTTCATTGCCCCAGACAAAACTGGGATCTGCTTTGTCTCTGTAGTTAACAATTCAATGCAAATGCAAGATCCAATGTTCATACCCCAGGATAGAAATTGAATTGTGCAGCCCTTGTTTTTCAAGCGAGGAATGGGTGCTGAAGGGTCAAAACTGATGTGCAAATGGGCCACGTGAGATTGGTCCTCTTGTATCATCAGGAGGCGACCGCTGCGCTAGGGACACCGGTCACGCCCCAGGAGGAAGCGCAGCAGTCGTGAAGAGGATGAAAATCGGCCGGCAGGGTTACCGTCACTGTGCTCATGTGAGTCCGTTGGGTGGGGTGAGGGGACTGGGAAGGGGGTGAGCAGCGGCCTGCGGATTGGTGGGGGGGGATTGGGAAGGGGGCGAGAAGCGGCCTGCAGATTGGTGGGGGGATTGGGAATGGGTCGAGCAGTGGCCTGCGGATCGGTGGGGGGATTGGGAATGGGTCGAGCAGCGGCCTGCGGATTGGTGGGGGGATTGGGAAGGGGGCGAGCAGCGGCCTGCGGATCGGTGGGGGGATTGGGAATGGGTCGAGCAGCGGCCTGCGGATCGGTGGGGGGATTGGGAATGGGTCGAGCAGTGGCCTGCGGATCGGTGGGGGGATTGGGAATGGGTCGAGCAGCGGCCTGCGGATCGGTGGAGGGATTGGGAATGGGTCGAGCAGCGGCCTGCGGATCGGTGGGGGGATTGGGAATGGGTCGAGCAGTGGCCTGCGGATCGGTGGGGGGATTGGGAATGGGTCGAGCAGCGGCCTGCGGATTGGTGGGGGGATTGGGAAGGGGGCGAGCAGCGGCCTGCGGATTGGTGGGGGGATTGGGAAGGGGGCGAGCAGCGGCCTGCGGATTGGTGGGGGGATTGGGAAGGGGGCGAGCAGCGGCCTGCAGTTTCAATGTGCTCCTCCTGTAAGAAAGTGGTATTTTTTTTTACTTCTCTTTTTGTGGCAGCTTCCCTTTAAGAACTGCTGGTTTAGCTGCTTAATGCCGGAGAAAACTGACCGCAGCATGCATTGACCCAACTCTTATGCTGAGCCAAAAGCAAAATACTGCGGATCTGGGAATCTGACCTAAAAAGAGAAAATGCTGGAAACACTCAGCAGGTCAGGCAGCATCTGTGGTGAGAGAAACAGCGTTAACCGAAAGGTCATCGAGCTGAAACGTTAACTCTGTTTCTCTCTCCACAGATGCTGCCTGACCTGCTGAATGTTTTCAGCATTTTCTGTTGTTATTTGTTATTCTGAGCCGCCGGCAGGTAGGGTGGAGAGGGGTGGGAGGTGGGGGCGTCCTGGGGAGGGCCTCTAAAGGGCCAGCAGCTGGCCGGCGTGTTTTTTTGCAGGTCCAGGAGGAGGACTCCTGCTTCTCCTGAACCCACAAAAATAAAAACTCTAAATTTCCTGGGCCTTTTTTTTGAGCAGCCTCCAGCAGTCCTTAAACTACTATATAATGAGCACATAATAAAATAATATAATACAGTATGGTTGAATGAGGCTTCCTGGAAATTGCTGAGGTAAGGGTCAACTTAGCAGTTCCTAAGTATTGCATAATGAAGGCATTCCAAAGCATATTATTAAGGTAAATTACATATAATTCAAAGGACTGAAAATCCACAGTTCTGATCGACATCCTGGTATAAATGCCAGGTTGCACTTTCTTAGATTAGGTTAAGAAGGCAAATGGTATGCTGGCCTTCATAGCGAGAGGATTCGAGTACAGGAGCAAGGATGTCTTGCTGCAGTTGTACAGGGCCTTGGTGAGACCACACCTTGAGTATTATGTGCAGTTTTGGTCGCCTTATCTGAGGAAGGATGTTCTTGCCATGGAGGGAGTGCAGCGAAGATTCACCAGACTGATACCTGGGATGGCAGGAATGACGTATGAGGAGAGATTGGGTCGATTGGACTTATATTTGCTGGAGTTCAGAAGAATGAGAGGGGACCTCATTGAAACTTATAAAATTCTAACAGGACTAGACAGACTAGATGCAGGAAGGATGTTCCCAATGGCGGGGGAGTCCAGAACCAGGGGTCACAGTCTAAGGATAAGGGATAAGCCATTTAGGACTGAGATGAGGAGGAATTTCTTCACCCAGAAAGTGGTGAACATGTGGAATTCTCTACCGCAGAAGGCAGTGGAGGTCAATTCATTAAATATATTCAAGAAGGAGTTAGATATATTTCTTAAAACTAAAGGGATCAAGGGATATGGGGAGAAAGCAGGGACAGGGTACTGAATTTGGATGATCAGCCATGATCTCATTAAATGGCGGAGCAGGCTCGAGGGGCCGAATGGCCTACTCCTGCTCCTATCTTCTATATTTCTTGCAACCTCTGTCACTGACTCCAGTGGAGTTTCAATGGTGGGTTCCGGTGCCACTATGGGCTGCATTTAGGGCATCCACAATAGCGGGGGACCCAGAAAATGTAGTGGTGCCAAGTGCTCAGGGGTAGTATGATGCTGCTGGCACAGAAGATTTCTGTTAGTGGCCCACCAGCCACCTTTATAAGGGGAGGTCAAAATTAAAAAAATTAATTGTGGGCCCCACCTCCGCAGATATACCTCATTCATATTCCCAGCCTGGGAATTTTGTCTCCCTTGGCACATCTCCTGTGATATCAGGGACCGTGAGGGGGACATAAGTTTCAGCTCAAACAATACCCTCTTGGAAACATGCTGCTAAGATCAGGACCTACTGTATCTCCATGCCATCCAATTCTGCAGACCTTATGTTGCACTTCCAATGGCTTTCTGATGGGTGTGCACCTTTCAGGTCTTCGCAAATTTTGGGCTTTAGTGTATATGTAAATTGGTTAAGTAAATATTTTGTAACAGATTTTAAAGTAAATACCTCAGACGATAAGAAAGTTCAGAACGAGAAAAGGTCATTTGACCCACAAAGCCTGCTCCATCCAGAATCATTGTATGCCAATTTTATCATGGACTCCTCCCACCCCACCCACCACCATCTGTTTTATGAAACACTAATGGTGTCATTTGAACCTAACCCACTGGATGGAAAACGGTCGGATGCCTGTTTTACACTTCGCCCGATTTTACACTCCAGTGACCTCAAGGGAGAGTAAAATTGCGGGGGAGAGGGGATTAAAGCAGGTGTCCGACCTGGATCCACCCATTTCCCACCATATGGCTTCGGTTAATATTATCCCTAATAGTTTCATTTCCACCTCCTCTAATCTCTAACCTTGCTTGACATTTCTGAGCTTTCTATCTGTTGGCACAATTCAGACACTCTCCCAACTCTCATTCATGTTTTGCAACAAACTGCAATTTCCACAGCTAGAACCACATCTGATATGATCTGAAATTTACACCATTTTGTGTGCCATGAATAGAAATAGCATGCCACGAGATTATTAATGACACTGGAGGTTGTGCAGCCTGCCAGCCATGCACCCCTGTCTACTCCAATAGAAAACACCATGCTGTCAGAACATACGCTTCAGACTAAAAGTAGTGTTGAGTTTATTTACCAGATCTATAATCACACAGAAACAAAAAGAATATAGAAAATAATCAGCAATACAATGTTCAACTTATGCAATATTTATAACTGTCTCAAAAACCTTTTGTGAATCTTTTAGCTGAACTTTGATCAATGTAGCATGGGCCTTCTTCACTCCATGGCGTCACATCTCACTGCATTGATGTAGAAACACATGGTTGAAGTAGGGGAACTCCAGAAAGGGGTATTGATATGAGATTGCAAACTTACATAGTAATTCTTATAGTACTGCACACATGCAAATCTGAGCAGTTCTCTCACATTAGGCATGTTGTTAATTAATTTTAACTATCAGACAGATGGAGTGTAGGATTTGATTGGTTTTGATTGATTTTGACACATATATATATATATCTCAAGCAGTTTGGCTGTCCTCAAATAGATAGTTCGGCACTGATATGAAATTGCAAACTTACATGCATTAACATCTCAAAACCATGTGAGAATTGCTGATGCAATTAACTTGTAAGTACAGACAAACAACAGCATTTTGGAGAGCAGGCTGCATACCACCCCAAAAAACCCAGAACTATCTCGAGACATACTGGATATAGTCTCACTTTCTAAGTTAGATAACAGAGTTCCATTTTAAATTCACAATATATTAGCCTATCTAAAACTTAATATGAAAGAGATATAATACAGAGACTTCACAGTCTGAAGCTTCCATTACACTTGATGTTCTCTAGTCCTATGCTCACTGTATGAATAGCTTGCTTTCTTCAACCTTACCTATATATTTTAAAGATCTGCATCATGTCTCTCCTCGGTCTTCTTTTCTCCAGAGAAATAAGTTTAGTCCCTTCATAACTTAGTCCCACAAAACCCGTGAGATAGCTAAAGTAATTCTAGCACCTTAGTATAAAATAAGATGCAAAATGAGAGATTTTGCAAAAGCAGTAACATTGGAAGTTACAAAGTTAAAAACTGACACTGGATTAAAGAACTAAAGGTTGCACCCTGAATTGTAAGAAGGGGGACTGAGGTGTAGTGGGTGCATTGGTGTTTCTCCTGAAGTATTTAAGATGCATTCAAAACATTCCAACACATCAAGTTTATATTCAAAAGAAAACACAATGTAATAGTTAACGACAGAAAGATATCATTGCATCACCGATTGATGATTATTTCTTTAAACGTTTTCAATAAATTTGAATTAAAACTTAAAGTAAAAACATAAACATATTGTAAAACAGCAAACATAGTCGCTACAGCAGAAATTTTTCAAAAACACCTACATGGGTTGCATTGAATGAAGCTTTTCAATCGAGGTATTCTAGGCATTGGCCCTTGAAAATATCCCAATATAGTGAAAGTGCCTTTTACTGTCAATAGGGAGAAAAAGCAGAACAAAAATGTTTACCTAAAAATCGCACTTAGAAATGCTCATCCCCAGAACCATGTACTAATGGATACTGTGAATGATTCAGCAGTTTTAATGCTGGAATAAAGACCTCAAGCTAATGAAAGCACTCTGATCAGACAGTTTTTTGTTCACCCACTCTTCTCTGTTTCAGGCTAAAACCCCCTGCATCACTGACTATAGCTTCTGTAATTGCTATGACCTTTAGCTCTTTTGTCCAATATTACTCTTTGTAACTTTGTAGCTCTTAGTGATACTGTTTTTGCAAGCACTCTTATCATATCGTTGGTTTTTTTTACCTTGCTTTGATGTTGTTTGACTTCCAACGTTTACCTTGCTAAATGTAGTTCAGTACTTTTCATTGAACAGTACTGTACGTGTGTCAAATGCCATGGGTTGCTCAGAATCAGATTGCAATATTCTGAAGCTCTTTTAATTGGCACAGGTTCAAATATGCCGTAGGCATAACTTTGTAGGCAGAGTTTCATCTTAAAGGGAAACCCAAGAAAAATAATGAAAAACATGTCTTCATATCATTTTACATCAAATAGAACATCAATCTTTTCCATTTCTATGAATATTTAATTCAGTTTCAGTTTTTATTCATGGAGAGAAAAAGGTGTCAAATAGCTTATTATATACCACTGAACAAGTCATTGTTGAAATCAAGGTTGAATGCAGTGTATCCTATTCCTTACCAGAAGCAGACATTTTATGAGTAACTACAGTATGATTTTATTTGTGCTGACAACACCGAGCCAGGTCATACTGGAGCCTATTTCCATTTTCACCTAACATTAGTTTACAAGATAAAAAACATTCTTTTCTCTCTCTCTCTCCCTTCCTCCCTATACACATGATAAAACAAACGAGAGTTACATAGAATTACATAAGGGGTGTTATGTCTTCTAGCGCTCGTAGTGCTTTGTAAAGACGACTCTGGACTCGGTAGTTTGTAATTATAACTACTGTTTTATTTGTGTTGTACTGGCTGCCTGCCGCATGGTGCGGGGTGATATTTTTCCCAGCCCTGTGCGGCGCCTGCGCACTACTTTCCCAGCATCGTAGTGCTGCTACACTTGATTTGAGTGTTAGTACACTTGTACAATGTAGTCCCAACATAACTATGTAACATCCCTCTTTCCCAACAAAACTAATTACATCAATTTTCTATTTTACAATGTTTCCAGTTGAATAACGTTAACAAAATACAAAACGTGAGCTTTCTTTGCTCAATTTATATACATATATTTGTCCATGTTGTTTTACTGTTCTGTGCGAATTATAATTGTCTTTATAATTATTCGCGATACCGCTCAGGTGGTTGTATGTTACTCCTCCATCTTGTGGACTTGGCTGTAACTATTCCTTTCTGCGGTGTTTTGGTGTGTTCTTTTCTTGTTGCCGGTGCTGTCGTGTTTGGCTCTGGAGAGTGCCTGTTTGCAGTTGTTGTATTTGAGGTGTTTGTTTCTGGCGTTATATTGTTTTCCATGTCTGGTATCCTAACTGCTGCTAATGTTGTCCGCTGTTTGACAGCTTCAGGTGATGGTCTGATATGGATCCTGTTTCGCCTGTATTGGTTTCTAGGTTCTGTCTCTACCAAGTAAGATCTTGGAGTATCAGCTTTTCCAATAACCTTGGCTGGACGCCATGTTCTCAACAACGGATCTTGTATATGCACTGATTGCCCATTTAGCAGCTCCAGTAGTGGTTTTGCATGCTTGTTATAGTGTGTGCTCCCCGTAGCTTGTGTTTCCATCAGCTTCAGCTGAATGTCCTCTTGGTCCTGGGGAGGATATATCTTTGCTGGTAGAGTTGTTTTGTATTTTCTACCGTTTAGTAGTTCTGCTGGTGATTTCGAGTCTGCTCTCAAAGGTGTCGATCTGATTGCCAAAAGGGCAAGGTCTTGGTCTTCTCCCATCTCCTTGCTTTTAATGAGAGCTCTTTTGACTGTTTGGATCTGTCTTTCAATAAATCCGTGTCCCCTTGGGTAATGTGGGGATGAGGTAATTATTTTAAATCTGTATTTTCCAGCCAGTGCTCTGAATTCGCTGGAGGTGAATTGTGTCCCATTGTCGCAGATGACCTTCTCTGGGATGCCCTGTTCTGCGAATAAGTTTTTCACAATTTTTGTGATTGTTGTGGCTCTCATGTCGTTTATCCTTCTGACAAAAGGAAATTTTGAGTAGTAGTCTGCTACTATGATGTACCACTCCTGGTTGCACAGGAACAGATCTGTTCCAACCATGTGCCATGGTCTCGGGGGTACTTCCATTTGAATCATCTCCTCCTTCTGCTGTGTGTTTCGGTATTTCTGGCATATACAGCATGTGGAGACCATTTGTTCTATGCTTTTGTACATGCCTATCCAGTACACAGCTGATCTGGCTCTTTGTTTACATTTCTCCATCCCCATATGGCCTTGGTGTATTAAGCGGAGAAGTTCCGTTTGCATCAGTTTTGGTATTATGATTCTTGAGCCAGCAAGGAGAACACCGTCCTCCACCGAGATGTCGTCTCTGATTGTCCAGTACTGTCGGATTTGGTTTTGGACCTGCTGGATCTTCTCTGGCCACCCCTGTATTACCTGTTATATGAGTAGTAGCAACTCCTCTTCTTTACCAGTCTCCTCTTGAATTTGGCTAAGCTTTGTGGGAGTAACATTTACGAGGTGGTGTATTTTTACTGTCAGGCCCTTCATCTTGTGTTTTTCATGTGGTGACAATCGAGACAATGCATCTGCCAGTGCCATTTCTTTCCCTGGCCGGTAGTTTAATTCAAAGTCGTAACTTTGGAGTCTTAACAGTAACCTTTGCAGTCTTGCTGGGGCCTTGCTTAGGTTTTTCTTGTAAATTTGTTCGAGTGGACGATGGTCACTCTCTACCTCGAATTTTCTTCCGTATAAGTAGGTGTGGAACTTTTCGCATCCGTATACTACTGCCAATAGCTCTCTTTCGATGTTTGCGTATCTTGTCTCTGCTGATGTCAATGCCTTCGATGCGAAAGCTATTGGTTTTCCTTCCTGCACGAGGGCTGCCCCTAGCCCCCTGGTAGAGGCATCTATCTGTAGGGTGACAGGTTTTTTTCTATTGTAATAAGACAGGCTGGTTTCTTTACATAATAATTACTTTAGATGTTTGAAGTTCCTCTCATGGGATTCTGACCATTGGTATTTGGTGTCTTCTTTTAGTAATTCTCTTAGGTTTGCTGTGTAGTCTGATATGTTTGGGATGAAAGAGCTCATATACTGGACCAAGCCGAGGTAGCTTCTCAGCTCCTTCTTGTCGTTTGGAGGTTTCATCGCTGCTATCGCCTCGACCTTTTCGGGATTAGGCTTGACACCCTCCGGTGTGTAGATCATGCCAAAAAATTTGCATTTTGTACTTTTAATGATGCACTTCTCGGCGTTCAGCTTGATGCCAGCCGTTCTGGTGCGCTCCATGGCCTCATGCAAGTGCACGTCGTGGTCTCTTTCATTTGATCCGTAAACTTGGATGTCATCAGCGATTCCAATGGCTCCTTCACAGCCTTTGTATGTTTCATCGATCTTTTGTTGGAAGATGTCTTGGCTGACTTTCAATCCGAATGGCAGCCACAGGAATTTATAACGCCCCAATGGTGTATTAAAAGTCGTCAGGTTAGTTGATTCTTCGTCCAGTTTTACGTTCCAGTAGCCGTTTCTGGAATCCAGTTTGGAGAAGACTTTGGCTCCTGCCAGTGCTGGTGTGATTTCTTCTAATGTTGGTGTGGGGTATGTTAGATCCGTGTATTTTTGATGTAGTGTGTCCTTCAATAACTAGACATGAGGCTGCAGGAACAATCAACAGGTATTTACTGGATGAGGGTTACTCTAAAACTAACGTACAGATCCCTACTCAGGGTTTATATACAGGTGTGGTCACTGGCAGTACTACAGTATACAGGAGCTGTAAAAAGTAGTTCTCCCCTTAAAGGTACATACACTACAATTCCTCCCGTTTTAGATTGACAGGACCATAACATTCATTTAACAATTAACACTTTTAACATGCACATTAACTGAAAATAGTCCATTTATAAATTCAGTCTTTGGGGCGGCTTCCTGATCCTTTCTGGATAGCGCCTTTCCTGAGTGTCTTGTTCTTAGTGCGGAGGCTCCCTGTCGTCAGTTGGTTCATCAGCTTCCGATGCTACTGTTTCTGGGGTAGATGCTACCTGTATGTCGGGTTCATCACCAAGTGCGCGAGACATGGAGTTGACTCGTTCCTGTGACTCTAGGATCTGGTCGACATGGCGTCTCACAATGTTCTCCCCAACATCCACTGTGTACATTAGTGGCCCCTGCCATGTGCATATTGTTCCTGGTTGCCATTTCTCTGTTCGGTAGTCGCGGGCCAAGACTGGTTGCCCTACACTGAAGCTCCTTGTCGGCTTCTCATTGATGTGCTGGAATTGCTTATTCTCAACATCTCTTCATACAATTGGTCTGAGCAAATCCAGACGAGATCTCAACCTGGTGTAATGCCTTACCCCATTCCTTTTCATAAATCTTCGAAACTCTTCGGACACAAACTGTGGTCCGTTATCAGAGCAAATCTGCTCTGGCAAGCCGTTCCTGGCAAATATGGTCCGTAGGACTGCAATAGTTTTCTCCGTGGTGGTGGACGACATTTTGATCACCTCAGGCCATTTCGAGTGCGCATCCACGGCTATTAGAAACATTGAGTCCATGAATGGACCAGCAAAATCAATATGCACCCGTTGCCATGGAGATGAGGGCCACTCCCATGGGTGTAGAGGGGCATGTGGTGGTGCATTTTGGACCTTCTGGCATCCTGAGCAGCTCTTTGTCAGGTCCTCGATTTGCTGATCGATCCCCGGCCACCACACATAAGCCCCAGCAAGGCTTTTCATTTTTACCACTCCCAGATGGCCTTCGTGAAGCTCATTGAGGACTCTCTCCCTTAACTTGGGTGGAATTACCACTCGGGATCCACACATCAAGGTCCCCTGGCATACTGACAGCTGTTCTCTTCTGGATGAGAATGCTGGCAACAGTGAGTCGCCATGTGTTGGCCATCCCTTCACCGTCAAGTCATATACCCGAGACAGTGTCGGGTCATTTCGGGTCTCCTTCTCTATATCAGCAATAGTTACTGGCAAGCGTTCAATTATAGTCGAATGAAATAAGCTGGTGCTTCCTCCGCAGTAGGCAGTGGCAGGCGTGATAGCCCATCAGCGTTTCCATGCTGTTTCGTGCCCTTATACTCGATTTCATATTGGTTCACCCCTAGAAAAAGCGACCATCTTTGTAGCCATTGCGCAGTCATCACCGGCACGCCCTTCTTTGGATTAAAGATGGAGACAAGTGGTTGGTGGTCCTAGGGGGAGTGTTTGCTAGTGCTGTGGGGGAGGGTTTAAACTAAAATGGCAGGGGGTTGGGAACCTGAGCAGGGAGACAGAGGAAAGGGAAACAAGGATAAAAGCAAAAGATAGGAAGGAGAAAAACAAAAGTGGCAGTCAGAGAAATCAACGGTTTAAATCAAACATGGCCACAGTAAATAATAATTCTAATAGGTCTAAGAGCGTTAAAAAAACAAGCCTGAAGGCTTTGTGTCTTAATGCGAGGAGCATTTGTAATAAGGTGGATGAATTGGCTGCGCAAATAGAAGTAAACAAATACGATTTGGTTGGGATTACGGAAACGTGGCTCAAGGAAGGCCAGGACTGGGAACTCAACATCCAGGGGTATTTGATATTTAGGAAAGATAGGCAAAAAGGAAAGGGAGATGGGGTAGCATTACTGGTTAAAGAAGGGATTAACACAATTGTAATGAAGGATATTAGCTCTGATGAGGTGGAATCTGTATGGGTAGAATTGAGAAATACTAAGGGGAAAAAAACATTAGTGGGAGTGGTTTATAGACCTCCAAACAGTAAGGCGGAGGTTGGGGATGGCATTAAAAGAGAAATTAAAGAAGCGTGCAATAAGGGCACAGCAGTCATCATGGGTGACTTTAATCTACATGTAGATTGGGCCAACCAAATGAGTAACAATACTGTGGAGGAGGAATTCCTGGAGTGTTTACGGGATGGTTTCCTGGACCAGTATGTCGAGGAACCAACCAGAGATCAGGCCATCTTAGACTGGATATTATGTAACGAGAAAGGATTAATTAGCAATCTTGTTGTAAGAGACCCCTTGGGTCGGAGCGATCATAATATGATCAAATTCTTCATTAAGATGGAGAATGAAGTAGTTGACTCGGAGACTAGGGTCCTCAATTTAAATAAAGGAAACTATGATGGTCTGAGGAGCGAGTTGGTTAGGATTGATTGGGGAATGGCACTCAAAGGGTTGACGGTGGATAGGCAATGGCAAACATTCAAAGACCGAATGGATGAACTACAGAATTTGTTCATCCCAGTTTGGCATAAAAATAAAACAAAAAAGGTGACCCAACCGTGGCTAACAAGGGAAATTAGGGATAGCTTATGGTCCAAGGAGAGGACATTTAAATTGGCTAGAAAAAGCAATAATCCTGAGGATTGGGAACAGTTTAGGATTCAACAAAGGAGGACAAAGGGATTAATTAAGAAAGGGAAAATAGAATATGAGAGTAAGCTTGCAGAGAACATAAAAACTGACTGTAAAAGCTTTTATAGATATGTGAAGAGAAAAAGATTGGTGAAGTCAAGCGTAGGTCACTTGCAGTCAAAATCGGGGGAATTTATAATGGGGAACAAAGAAATGGCAGACCAACTAAATACATATTTTGGCTCTGTCTTCACAAAGGAGGACACAAATAACCTCCCAGAGATGCCAGGGAACATAGGGTCCGATGAAAGCGAGGAATTGAAAGAAATCAGTATTTGTAGGAAAATGGTGTTAGGAAAATTGATGGGACTGAAGGCCGATAAATCCCCAGGGCCTGATGGTCTACATCCCAAGGTACTTAAGGAAGTGGCCCTAGAGATAGTAGATGCACTACTGATCATCTTCCAGAACTCGATAGACTCTGAAACGGTACCCATGGATTGGAGGGTAGCTAATGTTACCCCACTATTCAAAAAAGGTGGTAGAGAAAAAGCGGGGAATTATAGACCGGTAAGCCTGACATCGGTAGTGGGGAAAATGCTAGAGTCTATTATAAAAGATGTAATAGCAGAGCACTTGGAAAGCAGTGACAGGATCGGACAAAGTCAACATGGATTTACAAAAGGTAAATCATGCTTGACTAATCTACTGGAATTTTTTGAGGATGTAACTGGTAAAATAGATAAGGGAGAACCAGTGGTTGTGGTGTATTTGGACTTTCAGAAGGCTATCGATAAGGTCCCACACAAGAGATTAGCATGCAAAATTAAGGCACATGGGATTGGGGGCAAGGTATTGACTTGGATAGAGAACTGGTTGGCGGACAGAAAGCAAAGAGTTGGAATAAACGGGTCGTTTTCCGAGTGGCAGGCAGCGACTAGTGGGGTACCGCAAGGATCGGTCCTAGGACCCCAGCTGTTCACAATATATATTAATGATCTGGATGAGGGAATTGGATGTAATATCTCCAAATTTGCAGACGACACAAAGCTGGGCGGGAGGGTAAGCTGCGAGGAGGATGTCGGGAAACTCCAGTACGATTTGGACAGGTTGGGTGATTGGGCAGAAACATGGCAAATGCACTATAATGTGGATAAATGTGAGGTTATCCACTTTGGTGGCAAAAACAGGAAGGCAGATTATTATTTGAATGGCAATAGATTGGGAGAAGGGGAAGTGCAAAGAGACCTGGGTGTCCTTGTGCACCAGTCGCTGAAGGTAAGCATGCAGGTGCAGCAGGCGGTTAAGAAGGCAAATGGTATGTTGGCCTTTGTAGCAAGAGGGTTCGAGTACAGGAACAAGGATGTCTTGCTACAGTTGTACAGGGCCTTGGTGAGACCGCACCTTGAGTATTGTGTGCAGTTTTGGTCACCATACCTGAGGAAGGACGTTCTTGCCATGGAGGGAGTGCAGCGAAGATTCACCAGGCTGATACCTGGGATGCAGGAATGACGTATGAGGAGAGATTGTGTCGATTGGGCTTATACTCACTGGAGTTTAGAAGATTGAGAGGGGATCTCATCGAAACCTATAAAATTCTGTCAGGTCTGGACAGACTAGATGCAGGAAGGATGTTTCTGATGGCTGGGGAGTCCAGAACCAGGGGTCATAGTCTAAGGATAAGGGGTAAGCCATTTACGACTGAAATGAGGAGGAATTTCTTCACCCAGAGAGTGGTGAACCTGTGGAATTCTCTGCCACAGAGGGCGGTGGAGGCCAGTTCATTAAATATATTCAAGAAAGAGTTGGATATGTTTCTTGAGGCTGAAGGGATCAAGGGATATGGGGAAAAGGCGGGGACAGGGTACTAAGTTTGGATGATCAGCCATGATCACATTGAATGGCGGAGCAGGCTCGAAGGGCCGAATGGCCTACTCCTGCTCCTATCTTCTATGTTTCTATGTTTCTATGGAACGGTACCCATGGATTGGCGGGTAGCTAATGTTACCCCACTATTCAAAAAAGGTGGTAGAGAAAAGGCGGGGAATTATAGACCGGTAAGCTTGACATTGGTAGTGGGGAAAATGCTAGAGTCCATTATAAAAGATGTAATAGCAGAGCACTTGGAAAGCAGTGACTGGATCGGACAAAGTCAACATGGATTTACAAAAGGTAAATCATGCTTGCCTAATCTACTGGAATTTTTTGAGGATGTAACTGGTAAAATAGATAAGGGAGAACCAGTGGATGTGGTGTATTTGGACTTTCAGAAGGCTTTCGATAAGGTCCCGCATAAGAGATTAGCGTGCAAAATTAAGGCACATGGGATTGGGGGCAAGGTATTGACTTGGATAGAGAACTGGTTGGCGGACAGAAAGCAAAGAGTTGGAATAAACGGGTCGTTTTCCGAGTGGCAGGCAGTGACTAGTGGGGTACCGCAAGGATCGGTCCTAGGACCCCAGCTGTTCACAATATATATTAATGACCTGGACGAGGGAATTGGATGTAATATCTCCAAATTTGCAGACGACACAAAGCTGGGGGGGAGGGTATGCTGTGAGGATGTCGTGAAACTCCAGCACGATTTGGACAGGTTGGGTGATTGGGCAGAAACATGGCAAAAGCACTATAATGTGGATAAATGTGAGGTTATCCACTTTGGTGGCAAAAACAGGAAGGCAGATTATTATTTGAATGGTAATAGATTGGGAGAAGGGGAAGTGCAAAGAGACCTGGGTGTTCTTGTACACCAGTCGCTGAAGGTAAGCATGCAGGTGCAGCAGGCGGTTAAGAAGGCAAATGGTATGTTGGCCTTCGTAGCAAGAGGGTTCGAGTACAAGAACAAGGATGTCTTGCTGCAGTTGTACAGGGCCTTGGTGAGGCCACACCTTGAGTATTGTGTGCAGTTTTGGTCGCCTTACCTGAGGAAGGATGTTCTTGCCATGGAAGGAGTGCAGCGAAGATTCACCAGGCTGATACCTGGGATGGCAGGAATGACGTATGAGGAGAGATTGTGTCGATTGGGCTTATACTCACTGGAGTTTAGAAGATTGAGAGGGGATCTCATCGAAACCTATAAAATTCTGTCAGGCCTGGACAGACTAGATGCAGGAAGGATGTTTCTGATGGCCGGGGAGTCCAGAACCAGGGGTCATAGTCTAAGGATAAGGGGTAAGCCATTTAGGACTGAAATGAGGAGGAATTTCTTCACCCAGAGAGTGGTGAACCTGTGGAATTCTCTGCCACAGAGGGCGATGGAGGCCAGTTCATTAAGTATATTCAAGAAAGAGTTGGATATATTTCTTAAGGCTAAAGGGATCAAGGGATATGGGGAGAAGGCAGGGACCGGGTACTGAATTTGGATGATCAGCCATGATCTCATTGAATGGCGGAGCAGGCTCGAAGGGCCGAATGGCCTACTCCTGCTCCTATCTTCTATGTATCTATGTATCAGCAAGGTGAACTTCTGCCTGTGCAGATAGTGGTTGAACTTTTTCACTCCCCACACTAGGCTGAGGGCCTCCCTGTCAATCTGGGCGTAGTTACGCTCGGCTGAGTTTAGTGACCGAGACGCAAAGGCTACCGGCCTCTCCGAGCCGTCCGGGAACTTCTGCGACAGCACCACTCCAATGCCATAGCGTGATGCATCACACGCCAACCGAATTGGTAGTGCTGGGTTGAAATGAGCCAACACCTCTTTTGATGTGATCAATTCTTTGCACTTCTGGAAAGCTCGTTTACATTCGTCATTCCACTTCCATGGTACCCCCGTTTGCAGTAGGGTGTTCAGTGGGTGTAGTACTGTAGACAAATTCGGCAAGAACTTATGGTAGTAGTTCACCAGCCCAAGGAACGACCTCAGTTGTGACACATTTTCCGGTGCTGGAGCCTTGACTACTGCCTCAATCTTTTCAGGGGACTTATGTAACCCCTCTTCATCAATAACGTGGCCACAATATGAAATCTGCTTCTGGAAAAATTCGCATTTGTGGCGATTTGCTCGGAGCCCATATTCCTTCAATCTAGTGAGCACCTGCTCCAGGTTGGCAAGGTGAGCACTGTCATTTTCGCCCGTGACCAGGATGTCGTCCAAATAACACTGGGTCCCTGGAATCCCTTGCAGGACTTGATCCATTGCCCTTTGCCAAATAGCCGGAAATGATGCTACCCCGAACACCAGCCGGTTGTATTGGTAGAGACCTTTATGAGTGTTGATCGTGAGGTACTGTTTCAAGGCTTCTTCTACCTCCATTTGCAGGTACGCCTGGGCCAGATCAATCTTAGTGAAGCGTTTCCCTCCAGCTAGCGAGGTGAAAATATCTTCAATCCGCGGAAGCGGATATTGTACCGTGTGAAGGACTGGGTTCACTGTCACCTTAAAGTCCCCACAGATGCGAACTTTCTTTGGTTCCCCAGGCGTATTACTCAATGACCTCTTCATTACAGGAATGATGGGTGTGGCCCACTCGCTCCAGTCCACTTTGGACAGTACTCCTGAACGTTCCAAACCTTCCAGCTCTGCTTCGACGGCTGGGCGGATCGCATAAGGCACCGGTCTGGCCTTAAAAAACTTTGGGCTTGCATTTTCCTCTATTTTGATTGTCGCTGTTATGCCTTTTAGTGTTCCAAGTCCCTCCTGGAACACTTCTTGTGTGTCAGTTAGCATTTTTGACAGTCGTCCAGGTGTGGCGTCGTCATCCTTTTTGGCATCTACAGTCAGTGCTTGTATGGAATGCCAATCTAGCTGTATCTTCCGGATCCATTCACGTCCTAGTAGTGGTGGTCCTCCATCTGGCAATACATATTGGTCCATTTTTGGTGTTTCCTTACTGTTATATACAACGTTCACCCTTATTTTTCCTTTGGGGTAGACTTTTTTCCCCGTGTACGTCTTCAAGACAATCTCTGTATCTCTCAAGGGTATATGTGAGAATAGCTGCTTGTAGTCCCTTCGGTTTATGACTGTTAGGGCCGATCCTGTGTCCAATTCCATTTTCACTTGGACTCCAGCTATCTTGAGCGTGACCCAGATAGTTTGATGATCCTCCGTTTGGATCACCTTATGTAGTTTCAGACAACCCAGCTCCTTGCTTCTGGAGTCTGTATCACTTTTCTGTTCGTCTGAGCTACTCTCCGTCACCTTATGTACCTTCTTGTACTTCTCCTGTGGCGATTTCTTGCTGCTGGTTTTCTTTCCCGACCTGCAGACTCTTGCTGTGTCCTATTTTTCCACACTGTCTGCACACTTTGTCCTTAAACCAGCAATCATTATGGTCGTGTGTTGTTCTGCCGCAGCGATAACACTTCACTGTTCCGTATGACATTTCATTTGTACCATATTCTTGCGGTCTCCGTTGTATCTCTGCAGCGCCCCGTGCAGCTGCTTCGTGTGACACTGCCATGCTGAAAGCCTTTTCCAGCGTAAGGTCCTTTTCAGATAAAAGCCGTTTCTGGGTTCCTTCACTTTGAAGCCCACACACAAACTTGTCCCTTAAGGTATCTGCCAGTCCCGCTCCAAACTGGCAGTGTTTCGATAGCTTACGCAGTTCCGTTAAATACTCAGCATTACTTTCATCTTTATGCTGGTTCCTTTTGTGAAACTTAAATCTTTCTGCTATCAGCAGCAGTGTGGGGTTTAAGCGGTTCTGTAGGGTTGACACTATGGCCTAGAAATTGGGTTGGGGCGCCAAAGTGGCGCAAAAGTCGCCTGAGCGCAAGATTTAGCGCAGCGATCGGAGTGATACTGATCGCCAGAAATTCAGTTTCAGTGCCCCTCGAGGGACACGGGGCGAGGCTCGAGGCGCTCTGCGTCCCTCTTAGGGCGCTGAAACTGATTATCGCAGCGCAACATGCCGCGGCACGCTGCGGTACTGCAGGCCTTCCTCCCACTGTTAAGGGGGAGGTGCCTGCAACAGCGCGATCCCCGCTCGCGAGTGCCGGCAAATGAGCCCGGCACCAAGGAGAAGTGCCGGGCTCTTGGGAAACAGCCGGCAATGCCGCGGGGGGTGGGTTAGGAGGCCGGGGATGGAGGTGCTGGCAGGCGGCCGCCAAAAAAGCGGCCGCCCCGCACCTCCACCTTAACTTGCGCCGCTGCCGGCACAGTAAGGCCCCGTTAACCGGGCGCGGGTAGCGAGCGGCGCAACAGCGGCGTTCGCTACCAAATATCGCGAACGGGGCACGAATGGGGCGCTGCGCACACCGATGATGTCATCGGTGGCGGCGCAGCGCAAATGCCTAACGCCACCATTAGTGCCCCTACTGAATATCGCGGGAGACGCAGCCAGTGGCGCTACAGCCACTGACTGCCTCTTTAGGCGCTAACAGGTGGCGCTACTCACCCAATTTCTCCCCCTATGTTTCCAAAATCCTTGTCCACTGGCTTCTCTGGGGTTACTAGGTTTCGCAGTAAGCCATACGTTTTTGCACCCATGGAATTCAACAATACCAGCGCTTTCCTCTCATCTGGCACTTCATTCGCCTTGCAGTACACTTCTATGCGTTCGACATATGTCGTCCAATCTTCGACTTCATTGTCGAACGCTGTGATACTGCCACTCTTCGGCATCCCTGGGTGTGGTTAGACTGGCTCAAAATGGCATTTTCCCGCGCTTCCCTTCTTCTTCGCTGCGGCTCAAAATGGTGTTTTCCCGCGCTCTCCCTTCTTCTCCGCTGTGGCTCAAAATGGCGTTTCCCGCGCTCTCCCTTCTTCTCCACTGCGGCTGCTCAGCCCTTGAACACCAGCTGCGCTCTGCGCGTTTCCCTTTCTTCCCCACTGACGCTGCTCATCCCTTGAACACCGGCTGCACTCTGCGCGTTTTCTTTCGCGCCTCTCTCTCTTCTCCCGTCGACGCCGTTCGGTCCTGAACACTGGTTGCGCCCTGTGCGCTCTACCCTCTCTCTTCTCCCGTCGATGCCGTTCGGTCCTGAACACCGGCTGCGCCCTGTGTGCTCTACCCTCTCTCTTCTCCCGTCGACGCCGCTCGGTCCTGAACACCGGCTGCGCCGTACCTGTTGCCAGCCCGTTTCGCTGGACCACCGTGACTGGAGAACCAAGCCCAGCTCTCAACAGCCTCCCCTGCGATGCTCAATCTCTGCTGGATGACTGGGCGGTTGCTCGTGGTCGACGCCCGTGCTTCTGGCCTCAACTTTCTTCCACTGTTCTCCAGGAGCAAATCCCTGGGAGGTAATGCAGAGTTGCAGGTAGGTTCGAATCTGCCTCGTCGCCACTGTTAGATCCGTGTATTTTTGATGTAGTGTGTCCTTCAATAACTAGACACGAGACTGCAGGAACAATCAACAGGTATTTACTGGATGAGGGTTACTCTAAAACTAATGTACAGATCCCTACTCAGGGTTTATATACAGGTGTGGTCACTACCGGTACTACAGTATACAGGAGCTGTAAAAAGTAGTTCTCCCCTTAAAGGTACATACACTACAGGGTAGTGATCCTGCTTTATTGCCTGGTTTAAGTCTTTGGGTTCCAGACAGATTCTGAGCTGCCCGTTCGGCTTTTCCCGTACCACAATCGAGTTTACCCAGTCTGTGGGTTCAGTGACCTTTGCGATTATTTCTTTCTCTTCCATTTCTTTTAGTTCGGTGTATAATTTTTCTTTTAGCTCGATGGGTATTTTTCTTGGAGCGTGGATGACGGGTTTTACCTCTGGATCTATTGTTATATGGTACTTGAACTCCCCGAAGCATCCTACAGTGTCATCAAAACATTCTGGATACATGTCCATCAAATGTTTCGTGTCCATGATTTGTGGACGATTCTCCAGTGGGGTGTTGTTGTCGACTTTCAGTGATGTTTTTGTTAGTTCGTGGTTTACCGAGATTAACCCCAGCTTCTCGCAGCTGTTTAATCCCAGGATCGCCGGTCCCTCTGTAAGGGGTTTTAAATCGCAGAGGTTTCTCTCTCTAGAGGCCTCTCTCTCTTGCACAGTAAAACCTTGAGTGGTTCGACCCACTCGCCCCTTAGATTCTATACTCTGGACTTTGGGGCAGGAACTACAATGTAGAGAAAACTCTTGTAGACCAAGTTTGATGAAACAAAATGAAATTTTATTGCATAATGTAAAACAAATCAAATGCAAGCAGATAAGAGAGTACATGGGAGGGAAAAACACAAACAAATCATAACGACACAATACTAAGGCAAATACAGGCATCCTATACTCTACAAAAATCATCATGAAATAAGGAAACACACGGAACATCGAGGGATAACAACTCATGTTAATTATACCCTTAAAACCACCCACTTAAACCTATCTAGATCTGATTGTGAAGGGCCAGAAACATGCTCACCAATCCAACTAGGAAGTGCAAGGTTTTGAACCAGTCTGCGTTTGATCCGTTCAGGCGTTCCGTCTCCACGTGGATCGTGGAGCCCCAGCGAGCTGCGCCACACCTCTCTCCTGAGGTGGGGGTCGGGGGCGGTTGGACACCGGCTGGTTCTGTCGTTTGTTTTTGTCTCTTCTCCCGAGTCGGGAGAGGGCCTCTCGCTTTCGTCAACAGCCCGGGGTTGGTCGATGATCTCCCGATGTTTGACCCCGGGGCGGAACGCCGGCTCGAACGGTCTTCTTGGTGGCGGCTTAGTCTTCTTCTTCTTCCTCCGATGGTGGAGAGGAGTTCGCTGATCTTCTCCCAAATCAGCTCCTCTTTAACCAGCTCAAAGGCTGGACCGGCTGCCAATGCTCCAGGGCTGAGCTCGAAAAGCTGAGGCTCACCCCACCGCTCCGAAGAAGCTCCGACTCCACTCCAACTCGACTCAACAACCGCCGGATTCCACTGCTCGAATTCAACTCTCCAACAACTCAACTGTGCGAATTCCACTTCAACTCCTCCAATTATACTTTTCCTTCAGAAGCTTCCACTTCCCGCCCAAAATCAGGTTAGTTTTGTTTAACTTTTGGCGGACTGGGAGCACAGCGGGGTAGTTATTATATTTTAAAATATTTTAGATGGCCGGTAAAGGCCCATCTCTGGTCTGGAATGACCTTCATTGTTTTTAATGTCCTGCTGATCTCGTTATCTAGTCCTTGGTGCTGTTCTCATGAATATGAAATTGTCCCCTTTTGTCTGGGTCAACATTTAGATGGCCTCTGTCTCCAGGCCGATCTTGACTGGATCTGCATCTAATCCATATGTATATGTGGGGGTCTGGTTTTGTTCTCTCAGAAACGGCTTCCACAACTTACTGTGGGTTGAATCCACAAAGCTGTCTGAGGATTCGCAGGAACCATTTTAAAATGTCACAATAAGCCGGTCACGTGGTATGGTGGCCATTTTGTATGCCCCTTTTTCTGGGCTTCTTTTAAAACAGTCTTTAAAAATCATGGCCTCTTCTGCCATTTGACCCTTTATAATATAAAGTTCAATTTTGCGAATCCTACACCTCGGAGTCGGTCACATAGAACATGCAGTTGATGTTTCTGCTTTTGTGTGTTCCTTTTATATAGGTTGTTCCGAGTTGTCTGATCTCGCTCCCCCCATACGCTGTCAGCGTGACGTTGTTTGCTTTTAAACATCCTCTTTTCGGGTATCTATCTTCGCCCAAGTTTTCGGGGAAGATCCTCTGGTATAGCCTCAGTGGAAGGATGTTGCTCTGAGCTCCTGTCTCCAACTTTACTTTTAGATTGACGGTTATGGGCTGTCCTTCGATCCTCTTTTTAATCTGGATGATAGTGCGCCATTCTTTCTTTGGGGTGCTTTCCGCTCTGGACGTTTCGTGTAAGAGAACCTTTATGGTTTCAATGTTCAGAGCTTTGTCGTACTTGCAGTCTTCGTCATCTTGCTCACCCATGGTATGGATTTTGTTTTTCTTTTGTTGGTTCTGCTGCCCACCTCTGCTTTTGGTGTGTAGCCCCTCTCTTTTAGCTCTTCACATCTTTTGCCAGTTGTTTGCTTTACCACACTTGTTGCAGCTTGTTCCATACGCTGGGCATTTTCTTCTGTCTGTGTAGTCGTGTTGTCTTCCGCAGTTTCTACACGTATTCTTCCCGCTGTCATATACTTGTTTTTGTGTGCTGTGCTTTTCGCGCACTGCATCTACTCTGTGATCTGGTTCGGGAGTTGTCCGCACGTCAGCCGTATGAGTATTCAACGTTTCCATCTGTTGTTTTGTGGCTTCTTGAGCCCTCGCTGTATCTATGGCTTCTGATATTTCGAGCTTTTCTTTTCCTATTAGTTCTTTTTGCACTTCTGTATGTGCTGATCCCCATATTAATTGATCTACCAGCCTTTCTTCTAGTTCCATAAACTTGCATTTGCTGGCTTCGTTTTTTAATCTCGTCAGGAAATTGTCAGCCGTTTCACCAGGTTCCTGTCTTAAGCTTTGGAATTTATACCTGTGTATGCGGTGGTTTGATTAAGGCTCGAGATGGTTACTGAACTTTTCATAAATCTCCGTAGGGTTCGTTTTATCCTCTTTGGATAAATTCCAGCTGTTATAGAGATCTAAGCCTTTTTCTCCCACCCACAGTAGAATGTAGCTGACTTTTTCCTTGTTGGAGGAGCCTTTCAGGAAACTTTTAAATGTAAGCTCGCATTTTTGGTTAAATTTCCGGAAAGCTTCCACGATATCGTCGGCTTCCCAGTTCATGATGGGGAGCATATTTGCGGTCAGTGCATTGGACGCTGCCATTTTAGCTGCCCGTACGATTCGCGGTTACAACGCTGCAGAGTTTACTTTTAAATTTCTTTCTTCAATCTGATATCGTTTTTATTTGCGTAAGTTTTACTCACTTATACCGCTGCCACCATGTTATGTCTTCTAGCGCTCGTAGTGCTTTGTAAAGACAACTCTGGTCTCGGTAGTTTGTGTTACGTCCGTGTAATAATAAGAAAAGGACTGCAGAGAACGGTACAACAGGTGTTTACTCAACGTGGTTCAAACTGCAACTGAACTGTACAGATTACTACTCAACGTTATATACAGGTGTGGTCACTGCTGGTACTACACTATACATGAGCTGTAAAAAGTAGTTCTCCCCCTTAAAGGCACATACATTACAATTCCTCCCCTTTTAGATTAACAGTACCATAACACTCATTTAACAATTAAATATCAAACTAATTACAATTAACACTTTTAACATGCAACATTAGCTGAAAATAGTCTATTTATAAATTCAGTCTTTGGGGAGGCTTCCTGATCCTTTCTGGATAGCGCCTTTCCCGAGTGTCTTGCTCTTGGTGCGGAGGCAATTCTGGCCCCCTGTTGTCGGTTGGTTCATCAGCTTCCGATGCTACTGTTTCTGGGGTAGATGCGACCTGTACGTCGGGTTCATCACCAGGTACGTATGGGCGAGGCATGGGGTTGACTCGTTCCTGTGACTCTAGGATCTGGTCAGCATGGCGTCTCACGATGCTCTCCCCAACGTCCACTGTGTACATTAATGGCCCCTGCCGTGTGCATATCGTTCCTGGTTGCCATTTCTCTGTTCGGTGGTCGCGGGCCAAGACTGGTTGCCCTACATTGAAGCTCCTTGTCGGCTTCTCATTGATGTGCTGGAATTGCTTACTCTCAACATCTCTTTGTACATTTGGTCTGAGCAAATCCAGATGAGATCTCAACCTTCGATCAAAGAACATCATGGCCGGGGTCTGGTTGGTGACTGCATGTGTCGCATTTCTGTAGGCTAACAGGAAATTGTCCACCTTATGCTGCAGTGGAATGTCGTCATCGCACATGGCCTTTACTGCTTTTTTAAAGGTTTGTACGAACCTCTCAGCCAATCCATTTGTGGCTGGATGATACGGGGCGGATGTGTAATGCCTTACCCCATTCCTTTTCATAAATCTTCGAAACTTTTCGGACACAAAATGTGGTCCGTTATCAGAGCAAATCTGCTCTGGCAATCCGTTCCTGCAAAAATGGTCCATAGGACTGCAATAGTTTTCTCCGTGGTGGTGGAGGACATTTTGATCACCTCAGGCCATTTCAAGTGCGCATCCACGGCTATTAAAAACATTGAGTCCATGAATGGACCAGCAAAATCAATATGCACCCGTTGCCATGGAGATGAGGGCCACTCCCATGGGTGTAGAGGGGCATGTGGTGGTGCATTTTGGACCTTCTGGCATCCTGAGCAGCTCTTTGTCAGGTCCTCGATTTGCTGATCGATCCCTGGCCACCACACATAAGCCCTAGCAAGGCTTTTCATTTTTACCCCTCCCAGATGACCTTCGTGAAGCTCATTGAGCACTCTCTCCCTTAACTTGGGTGGAATTACCACTTGGGATCCACACATCAAGGTCCCCTGGCATACTGACAGCTGTTCTCTTCTGGATGAGAATGCTGGCAACAGTGAGTCGCCATGTGCTGGCCATCCCTTCACCGTCAAATCATATACCCGAGACAGTGTCGGGTCATTTCGGGTCTCCTTCTCTATACCAGCGTTAGTTACTGGCAAGCATTCAATTATAGTCGAATGAAATATTTCGACAGGATCCACTGCTGGTGCTTCCTCCGCAGTAGGCAGTGGCAGGCGTGATAGCCCATCAGCGTTTCCATGCTGTTTCGTGCCCTTACACTCGATTTCATATTGGTGCGCCCCTAGAAAAAGGGACCATCTTTGTAGCCGTTGCGCAGTCATCACTGGAACGCCCTTCTTTGGATTAAAGATGGAGACAAGTGGTTGGTGGTCAGTCAGCAAGGTGAACTTCTGCCCGTGCAGATAGTGGTTGAACTTTTTCACTCCCCACACTAGGCTGAGGGCCTCCCTGTCAATCTGGGCGTAGTTACGCTCGGCTGAGGTTAGTGACCGAGATGCAAAGGCTCTGTATCTCTGCAGCGCCCCGTGCTGCTGCTTCGTGTGATACTGCAATGCTGAAAGCCTTGTCCAGCGTAAGATCCTTTTCTGATAGAAGCCGTTTCTGGGTTCTTTCACTTTGAAGCCCACACACAAACTTGTCTCTTAAAGTATCTGCTAGTCCCGTTCCAAACTGGCAGTATTTCGATAGCTTGCGCAGTTCCGTTAAATACTCAGCGTTACTTTCATCTTTATGCTGGTTCCTTTTGTGAAACTTAAATCTTTCTGCTATCAGCAGCGGTGTGGGGTTTAAGTGGTCCTGTAGGATTGACAGTATGTTTTCAAAATCCTTTTCTACTGGCTTCTCTGGGGTTACTAGGTTTCGTAGTAAGCCATATGTTTTTGCACCCATTGAATTCAACAATACCAGCGATTTCTTGTCATCTGGCATTTCATTCGCCTTGCAGTATACTTCTATGCGTTCGACATATGTCGTCCAATCTTCGACTTTATTGTCGAACGCTGTAATACTGCCACTCTTCGGCATTTTTGGGTGTGGTTAGACTGGCTTAAAATGGCGTCTCCCATGCTTTCCTTTCTTCCCCGCTGCGGCTTAAAATGGTGTCTCCCGCGCTGCTGCCAACGCCGCTCTCGGCGGTCCTCGTGGCAAATGGCGATGCCCTGTGGGTTTCGTGCGCTGCTCCTGCACTGCTGCCAACGCCGCTCTCTGCGGTCCTCATGGCAATGGCAGCGCCTCGCGTTTTCCTGCGTGCCTCTCTCCCCCGTTGACGCTGCTCGGCCCTTGACCACCGGCTGCACTCTACTCTCTCTCACCTCTCTCCCCCGTTGACGCCGCTCGGTCCTGAACACCGGCTGTGCCCTGTGCGCTCTGCCCTCTCTCTCTCCCCCGTCGACACTGCTCGGCCTTTTTCTGTGCCGTTCGGTCGGGCTCGAGCCCGTCGCTGTCCAGGAAGGGTCTGCGCAGTAGCTGTTGCCAGCCCGTTTCGCTGGACAACCGTGACTGGAAAGCCAAGCCTGGCTCTCGACAGCCTCCCTGCGATGCTCAAATCTCCGCTGGATGACTGGGCGGTTGCCCGTGGTCGACGCCCGTGCTTCTGGACTCGACCTTCTTCCACTGTTCTCCAGGAGCGAATCCCTGGGAGTTGATGCAGAGTTGCAGGTAGGTTTGAACTTGCTCGTCGCCACTGTTGCATCCGTGTAATAATAAGAAAAGGACTGCAGAGAACGGTACAACAGGTGTTTACTCAACGTGGTTCAAACTGCAACTGAACTGTACAGATTACTGCTCAACGTTATATACAGGTGTGGTCACTGCCGGTACTACAGTATACATGAGCTGTAAAAAGTAGTTCTCCCCCTTAAAGGTACATACATTACAGTTTGTAATTATAACTACTGTTTATTTGTGTTGTACTGGCTGCCTGCCGCATGGTGCGGGGTGATATTTTTCCCAGCCCTGTGCGGCGCCTGCGCACTACTTTCCTAGCATCGTAGTGCTGCTACACTTGATTTGAGCGTTAGTACACTTGTACAATGTAGTCCCAACATAACTATGTAACAAGGGGTGATTTTAACTCTACTCGCTCAGCAGAAATCTGGCGGGTGGGCAGCTAAAATCGCCCTGGCTCTTACCTGTCTGAAAGCCGCCATGATCGCGACATCTGCAATTTTAGCCTGCTCTCCTGAGCAGGCAGCAAGGACACGCACCCGGAGCCAATGGGGTCCTTCTATACATATGCATGTTGTGGCCCGATGACATCATGAGACCTGACTGTAATTTTAACTCAGGCTTGAGCGGGGAATCCACCTGGAGTTAAAAGTCGGGTCTAGAGCGCAGACACCGCTATTCAGCCCAACTGGTCTATGCTGGTGGTTATACTCCATAACAGCCTCCTCCCACTTTAATTACATTATATCACCCTGCCCCCATATCCCTCTATTCCTTCCTCGCTTGTGTATGTGTCAAGCCTTCCCTTAAATTTGTCAATGTTATCTGCTTCAGTCAAGCCATGTAGCAGCGAGTTGCACATTCACCACTTTCTGTGACTGGTTTAATCTAGTCTATACTGAAAAATTTCCTTATCTTATTATTTTTCATGTTTTTTATTTTGTGATTATTATAATGAATGGTTGATGTTGATTAATGAATAGCAATCAATCAGAAAATGTCCATAGTTTTTTCTTCAAGAGACGCTGGACAGAATATTTGGCTAAAATAGCTAACCATACTTTTACTTTCCAAAAATCTACAGGCATTTATAATATACACTAGCATAATTGTCACGTAGCAGGAGTGTTTGCTGTGCTGTGGTGCCCGTGACAGTTACTATCTGGAACACATCGGCCTTGAAATTCAATAGTGCTGTGCCTGTTTTTGAAGCGTAAAATAGGCGCCTAAGTGCATGTGCGCCACTCCCGCACCAGAAACGCCACCAACCATATTGGATCGAGATGCTTTGTAGGCGTCCAGGGCACGCATCGGAACGATTCATTATACTTAAATAAGGGTCCTATGCAGGTTCCAGGACCCTGTTGTGAAATTGGTCTGCCCCAGTGCCTGACTGGCCACGTGATAAACTTGAGCAGCAAATCATGGTGCCAACTGTCAGCAAGGACCCTGCAGGAGTACTACTTAAAGGGATCATCCTCTCTGTACAGGTTAGTTGCTGGTTTATCCTCTAGTGCTGTCAATTAAGTTCTGGATTTTTGGGGGGGCTATTTTGTGCATTCTACAAGTGAATTCTGACTTCTGGGGACAAATTTGTGCTGGTGCTGGATTGTGCTTGTCTGATTTGGAAACAGTTTTTTGCAGTCACAGTGGTCTGATAGGTCTCCCTTTGGGGCTGGAGGAGGAGAAGGAGCGGCAAAGAAAACAGGAGACAGCAGAAGCTGGAAGAGGGAGGATGAGGGCACTGCGTAGGAGGCCCTATCCACAGCAGGCGTTCAGGAACACTTCTCATACCTCAACTTCATTGAGGAGCAATGTGTGAGGCAACTACGCTTCACCAAGGAGGCTGTAACTGAACTATGTCACCTGCTGCAGCCACAACTGGAGCCTCAAACCAGGGCATGAACAGCACTGCCTGTGGCTCTCAAGGTCACCATGGCCCTTAACTTTTATGCCACGGTATAATACCAGGCTGCAGCAGGAGACATTAGCAACACCTCACAGTTTGCTGTGCACCGTATCAGGGAGGTCGCGGAGGCTCTTTACGACAGGAGAAATATCTACATCTCTTTCCCTATGGACAGGGCGAAGTTGGATGAGAGAACACTAGGATTCACCTGCATTGCAGGCTTCCACAGGGTTGAACATACATAAACTGTGCCAACATTGCCCTGTGTGCTCCCACTAGCCTGGTATCTTTCTCAATATGTAAGAAGTCACACAACACCAGGTTATAGTCCAACAGTTTTATTTGAAATCACAAGCTGCTCCTTTGTCAGGTGAAGTCACTTCACCTGACGAAGGAGCAGTGCTCCGAAAGCTTGTGATTTCAAATAAAACTGTTGGACTATAACCTGGTGTTGTGTGACTTCTTACATTTGTCCACCCCAGTCCAACACCGGCATCTCCACACCATCTTTCTCAATAGAAATAGAGGATATCCCCTCCAGACATGGCTCATGAATCCTGTCAAGAACCTGGCCATAGCCGCAGAGATGCCAGCAGCAATTTTGCACGGCCCCTGCATCCATGTCAGCAGACACATGCAGCCCTTTGTGCACCTGTTTTCGGGCACAATTGAATTTCTAGGCCATCATCTTGGACTCTTACCATCTGTTTTATCTTGCATATTGGTGATTATTGTATTATACAAATGCAAGCTCTCGGCAATCATTTGGCTACTTGGTGAAAATTATAAGTCCAGGTTCTAAGCCAGCTGTCCCAGCCTCATGATATTGCTGAAATAGTAACACTTTAATTGCCGTTGCTGGAGAATTGAAAATACAGTATGAGACTGCAAAAAAAAGCCGACGATTTGTTGGGACCATAATTACAGTGACACTGGTAAGCCAAGGCGCATTTCTATTCTCAATGACTGAAAAGAAAAAAAGTTGATACAATGGCGGATTTTCTGAAACTAGATACGACTAGTAGTTTTATAAATCCTATATTGTAAAGTATTCTCAATACATGACAGGAACATATCATGGTAATAGAAGATGATTTCATACTTGATCTGCATTTATTAGCAGAAGGTGAAAAGAACAATTTTCTGCTGCCAGTGTGATTTAAGCTTTTTTACCACATTACCAGAGCTAAAGCAGAGCAGTGATCTGACTGCCTGCAGTGCCATTATTATTCATAACTGCATCTGCAGCTTTAGCCTGAGGCAGGAGGTAAGCCTAATGCAGGATGTGGAAAACCTGCCAGCGAGTCCAAATTTATAAAGCTTCAAAGTGAATTTTAGTCACCCTTTTCAAAGGCTGCCAGGAGGCAGCGGGTGGGGATGGGGGGAGAGATAAGTACCAGGCATAATTGAAGTGAAAGGAAATCCAATGGCCCCAATTTTAAAGGAGGGTGAGTACAGTGCATGTGAGCCCCAAAGTGGCAGTGCACCCAGTGACGTGGAGGCTCGGCCGATATTAACGGTCAGGCTTAATTTGAATAAATTTTCACCGACTCCTGCCTGAACCCAGCCAGATCCACTACCTGGGCGGTGGGTGGGAGACAGAGTTTGACTGTTCCTTCGCTCAGGTCTTCAACTAAAATTGCAGAGTCTCCCGATGATATCATTGGACCCGATCTGCATATTTAAAGAAGGACCCCATTTTGTTTCTGTGGATGTCCGCTCTCCTGCTCAAAAGAGTAGATTAAGATTGGGACACAGTGGGAAAGCAGCAAGATCAGAGTGGGTAAGTGATTGTCCTAATTTTAACTGCCCCTGCCCAGTTTCTGGGAGAAGTTAAAATCGGGGCCAATGTCTCTGTCATGAGACATTATGGCTGGAATTTTCACCTTGGAGGGCGTGGGGGGTCTGGGGGCGGGCCGGCGGTTAAAAGTGCAGAAATTGACAGCATGTCGGGAACTTGCCATCATCCCACCGACTTCCGCCTTTCATGTTTCGAGGCGCGCCGAGGACCTGCTCGGAAGAGGCGGGCGACCTCATTGAGGTACTTAACTGCTCGTTTACAGACCCTTAACTGCCGTTTTAACGTCAGGATTTGGCTTTAACTTGTTGCGCACGATATTAAAACACCTCGGGAACCTCGCCTGTGAAGGGGAGGCGGGAGCTCATTGGCCATTGTGCGAGTTCATTAAGTGACAGCTGGTAAAAGCACATAAATATTCACATTTTACACCTGCTTCCTTGCCTAAGGGAAAGGCACTTGCTGGCACCATTTTGTGCAGCGATTTAGCTTTCAGGAGTTTGCAGGTGACACGCCTTACCAGTGGCTGTCAAAGTCACCAGTGCTCTTAACTTCTTCGCCTCAGGCTCCTTCCAGGGATCTGCAGCAGACATTTTCAGGATCTCGCAGTCGGCCGCCCACAGATGCATCAGATAGGTAACCGATGCCATGTTTCACAAGTCAGCCAATTATGTGATCTTTGCAACTGAAGAAGCCAGTGTTACTGAGTGGGCGCTTGGCTTTGCGGCTCTGGCTGGCTTCCCAGGTGCAGGGCATCATCGACTGCACACATGTGGCCATCAAGGCACCCCCATATCACCCAGGACTGTTTGTGACCCACAAGGGCTTCCACTCCCTCAATGTGCAGCTTGTCGGCAACCATAAAAAGATCATCATGCATGTGTGTGCCAGATTCCCTGGCAGCCTTCATGACTCTTTCGTGCTACGCCAGTCCACCATCCCTCAGCTCTTCGCACCTCCAAACAGACTTACCGGCTGGCTGCTTGGAGACAAGGGCTGTCCACTGAAGACATGGTTGATGACACCATTGAGGAAGCAAAGCAATAAGGCCAAGGTGCACTATAATGACAGCCACAGGTCCACCAGATGTGTCATAGAGCAAGCAATCGGCATGCTGAAGATGTGCTTCAGATGTGTGGACAGATCTGGAGGAGCCCTTCAGTACGCCCCAGCCAGGGTATCCAGAATGACTGTTGTATGCTGTGTGCTGCACAACATAGTGCAGCAGCGAGGATTGGAGATTCAGGAGGAGGAAGGCGCAGAGCGCACAGTCTCTTCGGAGGTGGGAGGAGGAACAGGTGGAACACGAGGAGGAGGAGGAGGAGGAAGAACCTGGGATGGAGATGGCACCAGCAGCAGCGCACATTGTTGCCTGGGAGGCCCAGAATGGCCTCATAGTGGCCAGATTTACTTAACTTGCACTAATGCACCCATATGGCTCCCAGATGCTGTACCACAAAGCAGTCCTACAATGACCAAGCCATTCCTGACACGCAAACCCTCATTGCTCGAGGTTAAGTAATGTCTCACCATTCACTCCAAGTGACAAAGCCACTTCCCAGGTAGTAGGCAAAAATGGACATGACAGGAAAGTAGTGTAAAGAAATAAATTTATGTGCATCATAAATAGAGCTGAAACATTAACATTTTGGCAAACAAACATGTGCATAACCTTATGCATCTACGATTGCGTCTTTTTTCTTTTCCGGGTGCTTCTACGAGGTGCAGCCCCTGTGGCTTCAGCAGAGGTAGAGGCAGGCTGCTCACTTCCCTGCTGCGACTGCATAGGGACTTTTGGCAGATGCCCTCTGGGTTCTGGAGCCTTTGAGGGCCCCGCCAAAGACTGCTCCTCCTGCAACTATGCAGAGGCAGACTTGGCCATCGGTAGCCGAGGCAGCATGTGGGGCTCTGACAGAGGGGGAGGCAATGGGGGAGAAGTAGGAGCGCTTTGCACAGAGTCCCCACTTCCATCTCCCATGTCAGCATCATCCCTCTCATAGGCCACCCGCACTTCCCTGCTAGCAAGGAGCTGGAGAGCACCTTGCTGCATATCAGTGGGGCGATGAACGCATCCCTCCTCGAGATGAGGTCAATGAGTCTGAAATCTGTTGTTCACCGCAAGCATGTTCTCGTTGGACTGGCGCATTTGCTGCTCCATGCAGGTGGCCATCCTTTCCATGGAACAGCACATTGTTGCCATCACCTGTGAGATGGTGGTGCTCATGTTGGAGATGGACTCCTCCATTCACTGTATACTTGCACAAATCGTGGCTGCAAAAGCTGCCAGAGCCTCATGCAATTGTTGCTACTCCTCCAAGATCGCCCTCTTTCTCGACGGCCCCCAAGGCTCAGCATCTGCATGGAGCTGAGCAGAGCTTGGAGCGTCCTGCACCCTTCGACGAGGACTCTCCACTGCTGTCTCTGTCTCCATCATCTGCTCTTGCTCACTTGTGATGTGTGAGACGCCAGGTGACATCACTACTTTATGTCTCACTCGACCCACCGACGTGCTCGTATCTGTGCTGGTGCTGGGTGTGCATGTGTCTGCTGACGGTGCACCCTTAGAGAGTGGAGCTTCCTCTGAGGAGTCATCTTCCTCCTCCGCTGGACAGTGGGGGGCGGGCACTTGATGGACCTGTGGGAGAGTAAAGGGATGAATTAGAAATGTAATGATAAGAATGGGAAACATTACCATTATGCACATGACGACATTTCACTGGCTGCTGACATCAAGTCACCATGAGTGACTGTTGAATGCCATATATCTGTATGATATTTAATTCTGTCACCAGGTTGCTGGGAGGTCCCCCTCTCTCCATCTCCCACCGCCAACAGCTCTGCAACTCCAGTGATTTGCAGCGCCTCCTTCTCTGCTGGAGTCAATGTGTTGTAAATTGGAGGGTCACCTCCGGGTCGTTGCCTCTCCCTGTTGTTCTGGGCTTTCTTCTCCTACAAGGAGGGAAAGAAGAGAACTTGGAGTGAGAGTGATGGAATGAGTGTAAGGAATGGATGGGCTACATATGTAGAGGGTGACTATGAGAGATTGGTGTGACATTGCCAAATGGCCTCCTTCTGTGGCGTTACTTCCTATGATTGCATTAGGATGTGGGTGAGTGTCAGTGGTGGTTAATCAGATGGGGACCGGGGTCAAGCAAGGCTGTGTCATCGCACCAATGCTCTTCTCGATCTTCCTTGTGGCAATGCTCCATCTCATCCTCAGTAAGCTCCCCGCTGGAGTGAAGCTAATTTACAAAACAAATGGGAAACTGTTCAACCTCTGTCACCTTCAGTCCAGATCCAAGGTCATCCCTTCCTCTGTCGTTGAATTACAGTATGCAGATGACGCTTGCGTCTGCGCACACTCGGAAATCGAACTCCAAACCATCGTTAACACCTTCACCGAAGCGTACGAGAGCATGGGCCTTACACTAAACATCCGTAAGACAAAGGTCCTCTACCAACCTGCCCCCCCCACCGATTATCAAAATCCATGACTGTAAAGTCCGCGCCTCAATAATACATGGACTTCGGGAGAACAATTAAACAGGTATTTTAACGTCAGACTGAAGTACAGAAGCCTGCTAGGGCCTTTTATACAGGGGTGGTCACTGCCGGTACTGCAGTATAGAATCAGTTCTTCTCTTAAAGGCACATACACAACAATTCCTCCCCTTTTAGATAAACAGTACATAACATTCATTTAACAACTAAATAATAACTAATTACATCAACTGAAATAATCATTTATAAGTTCGGTCTTTGAGGAGGCTTCCTAATCCTGACTGGATAGCGCCTTTCTCGAGTATCCTGTTCTTGCGGTGGAGTCGATTCTGGCTCATTGTCATTGGTTGGTTCGTCAGCTTCCAATACCACTGCTTCTGAGGTAGACGCAATCTGTACTTCGGGCTCATGGCCAGATGCACATGCCCGTGGTATAGGTTTGGCTTGTTCCAGTGACTCTAGAATCTGGTCAGCATGGCGTCTAACGATGCTCTCTCCAACGTCCACTGTGTACATTAGTGGTCCCTACTGTGTGCATATCGTTCCTGGCTGCCATTTTTCTGTTCGGTAGTCGCGGGCCAAGACTGGTTGTCCTATCTTGAAGCTCCTGGTTGGCTTCTCGTTGATGTGCTGGAATTGCTTATCCTCAACATCTTGTCTTATGTTTGGTTTGAGCAAATCCAGGTGACATCTTAGCCTTCGGTTGAAGAACATTATGGCTGGAGCTTGGTTGGTGACTGCATGTGTCGCATTCCGGTAAGCAAACAAGAAATTATCTACCTTGTGTTGTAGTGGTATGTCGTCGTTATACATTGCCTTTATTGCCTTTTTAAAGGTCTGAACAAACCTTTCAGACAATCTATTTGTGGCTAGATGATATGGGGCAGATGTGTAATGTTCCACCCCATTATTCCTCAGAAACCTCCGGAAATCCTCGGACACAAACTGTGGCCCATTGTCGGAGCAAATCTGCTCTGGCAAGCCATTCCTGGCGAAGATGGTCCACAGGACTGCAATAGTTTTCTCCGTGGTGGTGGAGGACATTTTGATGACCTCTGGCCATTTCGAATGGGTGTCCACGGCGATTAGAAACATTGGGTCCATAAATGGACCAGCAAAATCAATGTGTACCCGTTGCCATGGAGATGAGGGCCACTCCCATGGGTGTAGAGGGGCCTGTGGTGGTGCATTTTGGACTTTCTGGCATCCTGAGCAGCTCTTGGTCAGGTCCTCGATTTGTTTATCGATTCCCGGCCACCACACATAAGCCCTGGCTAGGCTTTTCATTTTTACCCCTCCCAGATGACCTTCATGAAGCTCATTGAGCACTCTGTCTCTCAACTTGGGTGGAATTACCACTCGGGATCCACACATCAAGGTCCCCCGGCACACTGACAGCTGTTCTCTCCTTGGCGAGAATGCTGGCAACAGTGAGTCGCCATGTGCTGGCCATCCCTTCACCGTCAAATCATAGACCCGAGAGTGTGTCGGGTCATTTCGGGTTTCCTTCTCTATACTTGAGTTTGTAACAGGTAGACATTCGACTATGGTCGCATGGAATATCTCAACAGGGTCCACTGCAGGTGCTTCCTCTACCGTAGGCAACGGTAGGCGCGACAGCCCATCAGCGTTTCTATGCTGCTTCGTACCCTTGTATTCTATGTCGTACTGATGTGCCCCTAGAAAAAGTGACTATCTTTGTAGCCGTTGCACCGTTATCACCGGAACGCCCTTCTTTGGGTTAAAAATGGAGATCAGGGGCTGATGATCAGTCAGTAGGGTGAATTTCTGCCCGTGCAGATAGTGATTGAACTTCTTCACCCCCCACACCAGGCTGAGGGCCTCCCTGTCAATCTGGGCGTAATTACGCTCGGCTGAGGTTAACGAGCGCGGCGCAAAGGCTATTGGCCTCTCTGAACCGTCAAGGAATTTGTGTGACAGCACCGCTCCAATGCCGTAGGGAGACGCATCACATGCCAACCGAATCGGTAGTGTTGGGTTGTAGTGGGCCAATACTTCTTTTGAAGTGATTAGGCATTTACATTTCTGAAAGGCATGCTTACACTCATCACTCCATTTCCATGTTACTCCAGTTTGCAGCAGGGCGTTCAGTGGGTGCAGAATTGTAGATAAATTCAGCAAGAACTTATGGTAGTAGTTCACCAGCCCGAGAAACGACCTCAGTTGCGACACATTTTCCGGTGCTGGAGCCTTGACTACAGCCTCAATCTTGTCTGGCGACTTATGCAACACTTCCTCATCAATCATGTGGCCACAATACGAGATTTGTCTCCCGAAGAACTCGCATTTGGGGCGATTGGCTCGTAGCCCATATTCCTGCAATCTAGTGAGCATCTGCTCCAGGTTGGCAAGGTGTTCACTGTCATTTTCGCCCGTCACCAGGATGTCATCCAAATAACACTGGGTCCCTGGGATCCCTTGCAGGACTTGTTCCATTACCCTCTGCCAAATAGCCGGGGCTGATGCTACCCCGAATACCAGTCGATTGTACTGGTAAAGGCCTTTGTGAGTGTTTATCGTGAGGTATTTCCTAGATGCTTCTTCCACCTCCATTTGTAGATACGCTTGGGCCAGATCAATCTTCGTAAAGCGTTTCCCTCCAGATAGTGAGGCGAAATTATCTTCTATCCGTGGAAGTGGATATTCTACTGTGTGCAGGACTGGGTTCACAGTTATCTTGAAGTCCCCACAGATGCGAACCTTCTTCGGCTCCCCAGGCGTGCTGCTCAATGATTTCTTCATTACAGGAATGATGGGTGTGGCCCACTTGCCCCAATCCACCTTGGACAGCACACCCGAATGCTCCAGACTCTCCAGTTCTGCTTCGACGGCTGGGCGGATCGCGTACGGCACCGGTCTGGCCTTAAAAATTTTTGGGTTTGCGTTATCTTTGATTTTTATCATTGCCTTTACTCCTTTTAGAGTCCCAAGTCCTTGTTGGAACACCTCTTTCGCGTCAGTTAGAATTTGTGACAGACGTCCAGGTGCGACGTCATCATCCTTTTTGTCAGTCACAGTTAGCGCCTGAATGGAATGCCAATCCAATTGTATTTTTCGGATCCATTCACGTCCCAATAATGGTGGTCCACCATCTTGTAGTATATATAGATACAGTTTCTGTGTTTCCTTGCCGTTAGATTTAACTGGCACCCTTATTTTTCCTCTCGGGTAGACTTTTTGCCCCGTGTATGTCTTCAATACAATGGACGTGTCCTTTAAGGGTATGTGTGAGAATAGCCGCTCATAGTCTCGTTGATTCATGACAGTTAGGGCTGATCCTGTATCCAATTCCATCTTTACTTGGGACCCTGCTACCATGAGGGTGACCCAAATGGTTCGGTGATCCTCCTTTGCGATCACGTTGTGTAACTTTAGACAACTTAATCTCCTGCTCCCGGAGTCGTTATCACTCTCCTGATCTTCCGAACTACTGTCTGTCATTTTTTTTACTTTCTTGTACTTTTCCTTAGTAGTTCTTGTAGTGTTGGTTTTCTTTCCCGACCTGCAGGCTCTTGCTATATGTCCCATTTTCCCGCATTGCCTGCATACTTTGTCCTTAAACCAGCAGTCCTTCTGATCATGGGTTGTTCTGCCGCAGCGATAGCACTTTTCTGCTCCATATGCCATTTCGTTAGTGCTGCATTCTTGTGGTTTCTGTTGTATTTCCGCAGCTCCCCGTGCCACGCTGAAAGCCTGTTCTAGCGTCAGGTCCTTTTCCGAAAGTAATCGTTTCTGGGTTCCTTCACTCTGGAGCCCGCAGACAAACTTATCCCGTAAAGTGTCTGCCAGTCCTGCTCCGAACTGGCAGTGCTTCGATAACTTGCGTAGTTCCGTAAGATAGTCAGCATTGCTCTCATCTTTGTGCTGGTTTCTTTTATGGAACTTGAATCTTTCTGCTATCAGCAGCGGTGTAGGGTTTAGGTGTTCCTGTAAGATATTAACAACCTCCTCAAAACTTCTCCATTGGTTTAGCTGGGGTAGTTAAATTCCGCAATAGGCCGTACGTTCTCGCGCCCATCAAATTTAATAATACCGACGCCTTCTTTCCATCGGCCACCTCATTTGCTTTGCAGTACACTTCAATTCTTTCCACATATGTGGTCCAGTCTTCTACCTCGTTGTCGAAAGCAGTGATCCTGCCACTTTTCGGCATCTTGGGTGATTTAAAATGGCGCCTCCCGCGCTTTTTCTTCTTCCCCAATGGAATAAAATGGCGCCTCCCACGCTTTTCCTTCTTCCCCTTGCTGCCACGCTGCTCCTAGCGTTCTACAGGGTAATGGCGGTTACCCGCGGCTTCGGCGCGTCTCACTTTTCCTTCCCCTCATTTATTTTCTCTCCACTGCCCGGTTCTTGAGCACCGACCACGCCCTGTGCGCTCCACCCTCTCTCTCTCTCTTTCCTCCCGGCGACGCTGCGCGGCCCCTTTTGCAGAGCCGCTCGATCGAGCTCGAGCCCGCCGCAGTCCAGAAGGGTCAGCACACTACCTGCTACCAGCACGATTTGCTGGAACACCTTGACTGGGGAGCCAAGCTCAGCTCTCCACAGCCTCTCCCGCAATTCTCCGAACACCGATGGATCCTTGGGCGGTTGCCCGCGGTCGACGCCTGTTGCTCTGACTTCGACCTCCAAGAAACTTCTTCTCAGGGAAAGATCCCCGTGAGGTGATGCAGTACTGCAGGTGAGTTCGAACTTGCTCGTCGCCACTGTAAAGTCCGCGCCTCAATAATACACGGACTTCGGGAGAACAATTAAACAGGTATTTTACTGAACAGAGGGTAAAGTCAGACTGAAGTACAGAAGCCTGCTAGGGCCTTTTATACAGGGGTGGTCACTGCCGGTACTGCAGTATAGAATCAGTTCTTCTCTTAAAGGCACATACACAACAATGACAAGGCCTTGGACAACGTGAACCACTTTCCATACCTCGGGAGCCTACTGTCAACAAGGGCAGACGTCGATGACGAAGTCCAACACCGCCTTCAGTGTGCCAGTGCAGCCTTCGGTCGCCTGAGGAAGAGAATGTTTGAAGACCAGGACCTCAAACCCGGCAACAAGCTCATGGTCTACAGAGCAGTAGTAATACCTGCCCTCCTGTATGCCTCAGAGACATGGACCATGTACAGCAGGCACCTCAAAGCACTGGAGAGGTACCACCAACGCTGCCTCCACAAGATCCTGCAAATTCATTGGCAGGATAGGCGCATCAACGTCAGTGTTCTCGCTCAGGCCAACATCCCCAACATTGAAGCTTTGACCACGCTCGATCAGCTCCGATGGACGGGTCACATCGTCTGCATGCCACATATGAGACTCCCAAAACAAGCGCTCTACTCGGAGCTCCGACATGGCAAGAGAGCCCCAGGTGGGCAGAGGAAACGCTTCAAGGACACCCTCAAAGCCTCCTTGAAAAAGTGCAACATCCCCACCGACAGCTGGGAATCCCTGGCCCAAGACCGCACAAAGTGGAGGAGAAGCATCCAGGAAGGCGCCGAACACCTCGAGTCTCTTCGCCGGGAGCAAGCGGAAGCCAAGCGCAAACAGCAGAAGGAGCGCACATCAACCCAAGCACCCCACCCACCTGCCCCTTCAACCACCATCTGCCCCACCTGTGACAGAGACTGTAGGTCCCGCATTGGACTCATCAGTCACCTGAGAACTCATTCTTAGTGTGGAAGCAAGTCGTCTTCGATTCCGAGGGACTGCCTAAGAAGATCAGATGGAGATGTGAGTAGGTGCATAGAGAGTGAGGTTGGGTGCACCTTGCAAGGTAGGTTGGTGTGAGGAGTGATGTGCAGGAGTAGGCTTGGGAAGGCAGAGTGATGGGGTTGAGGTGACACGCACATCAGGATGTAGTTGAATGTGGCATTGCACTCACCTATCCTGACCTCATGAGATCATTAAATCTTTTCCGGCACTGGATCCAGGACCGCCTTACTACATCGCTGCTGCTAAGCTCCTCCGCGATCTCCAGCCATGCCCTCTTGATGTCTCTGGCTGCTCTATTGCACCCATCCCCAGGGAACAGGACTTCCCTATGTGCTCATACTCCCTGGGCCAGGGCTTCCAGGGAGGCATCAGAGAATCTGGGTGCAGCCTTCTGTCGCCGTGACTTCATGTCTGCTTGGACCCACACAAATCTCTGCGATATTGAGCAATTGCCACCTCTCCCAACCACCTTTATGCCTCCTCCAACTGGGATGTGTGCAAGGCTCCTTTAAATATACAAACATACGAATTAGGAGCAGGAGTAGGCCACTCGGCCCCTCGAGCATGCTCCGACTTTCAATAAGATCATGGCTGATCTGATTACTCCACATTCCCGTCTACCCCGATAACCTTTCACCCCTTGCTTATCAAGAATCCATCTACCTCTGCCTTAAAAATATTCAAAGACTCTGCTTCCACCGCCCTCTGAGGAAGAGAGTTCCAAAGACTCACGACCCTCTGAGAAAAAATTTCTCCTCAGCTCTGTATTAAATGGGCGACCCCTTATTTTTAAACAGTGCCCCCTAGTTCTAGATTCTCCCACAAGATCCTCTCCACATCCACCCTGTCAAGACCCCCCAGGATCTATTGGCCCAGAAATTCGGGTCGGGGGCTTCCCGCGGGTGCAAGCCCCCGATCTGCATTTACCTTGCGCGCCGGCAGTTGAGCTGTGGGCCCGCGTGGAATTGCGATCCGGGGCCTGGTCCAGCTGCCGGCGCGCAGTGCTTGCGTATCCCAGGGGCGCAGTTAGTTCGAGGCATCCCCTGGGATCACGTAGGCCATGGGCAGCCAATCGGAGCAGAGAATGCTCCATTCATAAGTCTGACAGGAAGTGCTGTCAAGACTTACAAATACTACGGCCCCAGAATAGCACTAAATCTTCAAATAAATTTTTTTAAAACATCACATTTTTAAAATAAACAATAAATTACATGAAATAACTATTTTAAACAATAATTTAAATTTTTGAAAAAATTATTTTATTTTCCAACGGGGCTAAAAATAAACTTACCTTACTTTAAAGTATTTAAAAATAATAAACTTGTGGAAAAAATGTTTTAATTTTAATTAATTCACCACTTACCTTGTAAAAAGCAGGCCTTACGCCTGCTTTTTATATTTCTAAATTCTGCAGGCTTACCCTCCCGGGAAAACCTGTAAAAAAAAAAAAAACGAAGTTCGATGCGCACGCGTAGCCTCCCCCGTGCACGCGTTCGACCTCTGAACCTCTTCGTTCAGAGGAATGGAAGTGCCGGTTTCCCATGCATGCGCAGTGCATGCAGGAAACCGGCACTTCCATCGGGCCTACGGGTGAGTACCCCGTGCGTACTCACCTGTGGAGACCCAAATTTCTGGGCCTATATGTTTGAATCAAGTCACCTCTTACTCTTCTAAACTCCAGCGGATACAAGCTTAGCCTGTCCAACCTTTCCTCATAAGACAACCCGCCCATTCCAGGTCTAGTAAACCTTCTCTGAACTGCTTCCAATGCATTTACATCCTTCCTTAAATAAGGAGACCAATACTGTACACAGTACTCCAGGTGTGGTCTCACCAATGCCCTTTATAACTGAAGCATAACCTCCCTACTTTTGTATTCAGTTCCCCTCGCAATAAACGATAACATTCTATTAGCTTTCCTAATTACTTGCTGTACCTATATACTAACCTTTTGTGATTCATGCACTAGGACACCCAGATCCCTCTGCATCTCAGAGTTCTGCAATCTCTCACCATTTAGATAATATGCTTCTTTTTTATTCTTCCTGCCAAAGTGGACAATTACACATTTTCCCACATTATACTCCATTTATCAGATCTTTGCCCACTCACTTAACCTATCTATATCCCTTTGTAGCCTCCTTATCTCCTCTTCACAATTTACTTTCCTACCTATCTTTGTGTCATCAGCAAATTTAGCAACCATACCTTCGGTCCCTTCATCCAAATCATTTATATAAATTGTAAAAAGTTGAGGCCCCAGCACTGATCCCTGTGGCACACCACTCGTTACATCTTGTCAACTAGAAAATGACCCATTTATGCCTACTCTCAGTTTCCTGTTAGCTAGCCAATCTTCTATCCATGCCAATATGTTACCCCCTACACCATGAGCTTTTATTTTCCGCAATAACCTTTGCTGTGGCACCTTATCAAATGCTTTCTGGAAATCTAGGTTCAGTATATCTACTGGTTCCCCTTTATTCACAGCACATGTTACTTCCTCAAAGAACTCCAATAAATTGGTTAAACATGATTTCCCTTTCACAAAATCATGTTGACTCTGCCTGATTACCTTGAACTTTTCTAAGTGCCCTGCTATAATGTCTTTAATAATAGCTTCTAACATCTTCCCTATGACAGATGTTAAGCTAACTGGCCTGTAGTTTCCTGCTTTCTGTCTCCCTCCCTTTTTGAATAAAGGAGTTACATTCACTATTTTCCAATCTAATGGAACCTTCCCTGAATCTAGGGAATTTTGGAAAATTAAAACCAACGCATCAACTATCTCACTAGCCACTTCTTTCAAGACCCTAGGATGAAGTCCATCAGGACCCGGGGACTTGTCAGCCCGCAGCTCCAATAATTTGCTCAGTACCACTTCCCTGGTGATTGTAATTTTCTTGAGTTCCTTCCTCCCTTCCATTTTCTGATTTACAGCTATTTCTGGGATGTTACTTGTATCCTATAGTGAAGACCAATGCAAAATACCTGTTCAATTCAACTGCCATCTCCTTATTTTCAATTATTAATTCCCCAGACTCACTTTCTATAGGACCAACATTCACTTTGTTAACTCTTTTCTTTCTTAAATATCTATCGAAACTCTTACTATCTGTTTTTATATTTCTAGCTAACTTTCTCTCGTCCTCTAATTTTTCTCTCCTTATTAATCTTCTAGTCATTCTTTGCTGTTTTTTTATATTCTGTCCAATCTTCTGACCTGCCACCCATCTTTGCACGATTATATGCTTCTTCTTTAAGTTTGATACTATCTTTAACTTTTTTAGTTAACCACGGATGGTGGGTGCTCCCCTTGGAATTTTTCTTTCTTGTTGGAATGTATATATTTTGTGTATTCTGAAATATCCCCTTAAATGTCTGCCACTGCAACTCTATTGACCTATCCCTTAACCTAATTTGCCAGTTCACTTTAGCTAGCTCTGCTTTCATGCCTTCATAATTGCCCTTATTTAAGTTTAAAATACTAGTCTTGGACCCACTCTTCCCTCCCTCAAATTGAATGTAAAATTCAATCATATTATGATCGCTGCTACCTAGGGGCGCCTTCACTATGAGGTCATTAATTAATCCTATCTCGTTGCACAATACCAGGTCTAGTATAGCCTGCTCTCTGGTTGGCTCCAGAATGTGCTGGTCTAAGAAACTATCCCGAAAATTTTCTATGAACTCCTCAACTAGGCTACCTTTGCCCATCTGATTTTTCCAGTCTAATTGTAGATTAAAATCCCCCATGATTATTGCCGTACCTTTCTGACAAGCTCCCATTATTTCTTCCTTTATACTCCATCCTACCGTGTGGTTACTGTTAGCACACCACTCCTACAAGTGACTTCTTGCCTTTATCATTTCTCATCTCTACCCAAACCGCTTCTTCATCCTGGTTTCCTGAACTTAGGTCATCCCTCTCTCATTAATTAACAGAGCCACCCCTCCACCTTTTCCTAGCTTCCTGTCCTTCATAAATGTCATGTACCCTTCAATATTCAGGTCCCAATCTATGTCATCCTGCAGCCATGTTTCTGTAATGGCTATCAGATCGTACTTATTTATTTCTATTTGTGCTATCAGTTCATCTGTTTTGTTTCGAATGCTATGTGCATTCAGATACAGAGCCTTTAATTTTGTCCTTTTATTATTTTTGTAACCTCTAGCCTTATCAGTTGATTTACTCTTAGATTTGTACTCTCTATCCCTCCCTGTCACGGTCTGTTTATAATTTCCCATATTAATACCTTTCTCTCTTGCCTTGTCTCTACTTTTTGATTTACCACATCTTCCCAAATTTGATCCCTTGCCCCCACTATTTCATTTAAAGCCCTCTCTACCGCCCTAGTTAAATGACTCGCCAGAACACTGGTCCCAGCATGGTTCAGGTGAAGACCGTCCCAACGGTACAGATCCCACTTTCCCCAGTACTGGTGCCAGTGCCCCAGGAATCGAAACCCATTTCTCCCACACCAGTCTTTTGAGCCACGCATTCATCTCTCTAATTTTATTTACCCTATGCTAATTTGCTCGTGGCTCAGGTAATAATGCAGACATTACCTGCCCTGCCATCTTTATTGTGTCTTAATTAATTTATAATTAATAAACCCTACTACACCCAAAAAGATTTAATACTGCTAGTAAACTTTACTAATACCAATGAAACCTTACAATTACTAATAAATTTCCTGGGCTTTAAAAGATAAGATAAGTGAGCAAAATACTCACCAACCAATTACCTACCCCTTTACCTGGAATGTCACCTTTTATCTTTCTCTGAATGCGGTTGGGGGGTTTCACAGAGCTGAACACCCGCTGGTTCTCCGTCCCCTCTCCTGCAGCTTTTTAACTCCTGCTCTCCTGGATGCTGACAAAGATAGAAAAAGAAGAAAGGAGCACCTACCTACCCTCCCCTCCCCTCCTCGCCAAACTCCCTTACTCACCAAATTCACAGGTTTACACTCTGTTCCAAGCTGTACTCCATGACAAACTGCACTCTAGCCTCCCTTATTTATACTACTGAGATTTATATGAGTCAGCTCTCTGGCAGTTACAGAACCAGATTAGACCAGTTAATTAATTAACTAATCTCACCTGCTCTCCAGCACAGAGCTTGCTTAGCCCTGCCCAAGCCTGGAAGAAACTTAAAATTTAAAACAGTAAATTTAAGTTAAATGCTAATTGTAAGCACACAAGACTAGATTTTATAATATCTGAGCTGAAAACGAGTCATTGGTGATGTCAGCAGACCCGCTCCATTTAATTGGCCAGGAAACCGGCATGACTCTTTCAATTGATGTAATTGAGTTAAACGCGCAGTGTAGAACGCGCTGTTAAAAAATTTGGGATGGCGACCTGCTAAGCGGCCCCCACGCACCTGCCCCGACTCTCAGGTAAAGATTCCGGCCTATGAGACTATAAAAATGCAAGCTGGTGTTGTTGTCCAGTATCTTGCCTTGTGTCTTGCATGTGACTATTTCTGATGATTTCTAACACTCATTCTAAACGTTGGGATGTAGGATGAGTGCATTGGTTCTGATGTTTTCCCATGGCCCTCCATCTCCCTTCTCTGTTAATCTGGCAATTTGTTTCTCTGTTCATTTGGCAATGTGTTTGTCAGATGTTCTAGAAGATCTTGATAAAGTCTGATGTTTTCATTTTTCCTCTTTTTTTAACATCATTCAGCACAGTATTACATACTAACATCATTCAGCACAGTATTACATACTAACATCATTCTATTTGGATACAATGCCCCGGATTTTCCGGGGCCTATGGCTGCGTACACAGTGTGTATGTGGCCATAAATGCCTCGCAAGTTCCGGGTTTACGTGTCCGCTGCGCATGCACGAAAACCTGTAACTTGTGATCTGTCAAGACTCTTCTCGACAGATATTCAGCATCCCGGGAAATGGACATTCACTGGCGGAGAATTTGGCTCTTTGCCCAACGTATCTCTTACGTCTGGTAAAAGCAGGCATAGGGCCTTCTTTTACTAGTGTAAGGGTGAAAATAAATATTAAAATAACATTTTAAAAATCATTTTAACATTCAAAAGCCTGTAAAATAAGTTTGTGTTATTTTTGGCTCTTCGAAAAATGTTAACATTAATTTTTTTAATTACATTTTTGTTTTAAATGTTTAATTAAATTGCATTGCGGCGCTGGAGCTGCGATTGGATACATACTGGATCATTTGCGATGCTGAGGACGTCATGGTTATCACGTTTAAGCAGTTGGTCACACCGCAGGCAAAGGTTGCACAGGCAGAAAGGGAAGGGGTGACCAACAGACAGAGTAGTAGGCGCAGGCAGGTAGTGCAGTCCCTTGTGGACATCCCCCTCTCAAACAGATATACCACTTTGAGTACTGTTGAGGGGGCTGGCTTATCAGAGGAAGGCAGCAGCAGCCAGCTTCCTGGCACCAAGGGTGGCTCTGCTGCACAGGACGGGAGGAAAAAGAGGGGTAGAGCTATAGTAATAGGGGATTCTATTGTAAGGGGAATAGATAGGCGTTCCTGCGGCCGCAAACGAGACTCCAGGATGGTGTGTTGCCTCCCTGGTGCAAGGGTCAAGGATGTCTGAGTGGCTGCAGAACATTTTGGAAGGGGAGGGTGAACAGTCAGTTGTTGTGGTGCATATAGGTACCAACGATATAGGTAAAACATGGGATGAGGTCCTAAAAGCTGAATATAGGGAGTTAGGAGGTAAATTAAAAAAATAGGACCTCAAAAGTAGTAATCTCAGGATTGCTACCAATGCCACGTGCTAGTCAGAGTAGAAATAGAAGGATATTTCAATGAATACGTGGCTAGAGGAATGGTGCGAGGGGGAGGGATTCAAATTCCTGGGACATTGGAACCGGTTCTGGGGGAGGTGGGACCAGTACAAACCGGACGGTTTGCACCTGGGCAGGGCCAGGACCGATGTCCTAGGGGGAGTGTTTGCTAGTGCTCTGGGGGAGGGTTTAAACTAAAATGGCAGGGGGTTGGGAACCCAAGCAGGGAGACAGAGGAAAGAGAAACAAGGATAAAAGCAAAAGATAGGAAGGAGAAAAACAAAAGTGGCAGTCAGAGAAATCAACTGTTTAAATCAAACATGACCACAGTAAATAATAATTCTAATAGGTCTAAGAGCGTTAAAAAAACAAGCCTGAAGGCTTTGTGTCTTAATGCGAGGAGCATTCGTAATAAGGTGGATGAGCTGGCTGTGCAAATAGAGGTAAACGAATAAGATTTGATTGGGATTACGGAAACATGGCTCCAGGGTGGCCAAGGCTGGGAACTCAACATCCAGGGGTATTCAATATTCAGGAAAGATAGGCAAAAAGGAAAGGGAGGTGGGGTAGCATTGCTGGTTAAAGAGGGGATTAACACAATTGTAAGGGAGGATATTAGCTCTGATGATGTGGAATCTGTATGGGTAGAACTGAGAAATACCAAGGGGCAGAAAACGTTAGTGGGAGTGGTATATAGACCTTCAAACAGTAATGCGGAGGTTGGGGATGGCATTAAAAGGGAAATTAGAGAAGCGTGCAATAAGGGCACAGCAGTCATCGTGGGTGACTTTAATCTACATATAGATTGGGCTAACCAAATTAGTAACAATACTGTGGAGGAGGAATTCCTGGAGTGTTTACGGGATGGTTTCCTGGACCAATATGTCGAGGAACCAACCAGAGATCAGGCCATCTTAGACTGGGTATTATGTAATAAGAAAGGATTAATTAGCAATCTTGTTGTATGAGGCCCCTTGGGTCGGAGCGATCATAATATGATAGAATTCTTCATTAAGATGGAGAGTGAAGTAGTTGACTCAGAGATTAGTGTCCTGAATTTAAATAAAGGAAACTACGATGGTATGAGGCGCGAGTTGGGTAGGATTGATTGGGGAATGTCACTCAAAGGGCTGATGGTGGATAGGCAATGGCAAACATTCAAAGACCGCATGGATGAACTACACAATTTGTTCATCCCTGTTTGACATAAAAATAAAACAAAAAAGGCGACTCAACTGTGGCTAACAACGGAAATTAGGGATAGCATAAGATCCAAGGAGAGGACATATAAATTGGCCAGAAAAAGCAGTAAACCTGAGGATTGGGAGTAGTTTAGGATTCAACAAAGGAGGACAAAGGGATTAATTAAGAAGGGGAAAATAGAATATGAGAGTAAGCTTTCAGGGAACATAAAAAACTGACTGTAAAAGCTCCTATAGATATGTGAAGAGAAAAAGATTGGTGAAGTCAAGTATAGGTCCCTTGCAGTCAGAATCAGGGGAATTTATAATGGGGAGCAAAGAAATGGCAGACCAATTAAATACATATTTTGGTTCTGTCTTCACAAAGGAGGACACAAATAACCTCCCAGAGATGTCAGGGAACATAGGGTCTGATGAAAGGGAGGAACTGAAAGAAATCAGTATTTGTAGGGAAATGGCATTAGGGAAATTGACAGGATTGAAGGCCGGTAAATCCCCAGGGCCTGATAATCTACATCCTAGGGTACTTAAGGAAGTGGCCCTAGAAATATTAGATGCATTGCTGATCATCTTCCAACATTCGATGGAATCTGGAACAGTACCCATGGATTGGAGGGTAGCTAATGTTACCCCACTATTCAAAATAGAGAGAAAATGGGGAATTACAGACTGGTAAGCCTGACATCGGTCGTGGGGAAAATGCTAGAGTTCATTATAAAAGATGTAATAGCAGAGCACTTGGAAAACAGTGACAGGATCGGACAAAGTCAACATGGATTTACAAAAGGTAAATCATGCTTGACTAATCTACTGGAATTTTTTGAGGATGTAACTGGTAAAATAGATAAGGGAGAACCAGTGGATGTGGTGTATTTGGACTTTCAAAAGGCTTTCGATAAGGTCCCGCATAAGAGATTAGCGTGTAAAGTTATGGCACATGGGATTGGGGGCAAGGTATTGACTTGGATAGAGAACTGGTTGGCAGACAGAAAGCAAAGAGTTGGAATAAACGGGTCTTTTTCCGCGTGGCAGGCAGTGACTAGTGGGGTACCACTGGGATCGGTCCTTGGACCCCAGCTATTCACAATATATATTAATGATCTAGACAAGGGAACTAGATGTAATATCTCCAAGTTTGCAGACAACACAAAGCTGGGTGGGCGTGTGTGCTGTGAGGAGGATGCCGAGAAACTCCAGGATGATTTGGACAGGTTGGGTGATTGGGCAGAAGCATGGCAGATGCAATATAACATGGATAAATGCGAGGTTATCCACTTTGGTGTCAAAAACAGGAAGGCAGATTATTATCTGAATGGCAATAGATTGGGAGACGGGGAAGTGCAACGAGACCTGGGTGTCCTTGTGCACCAGTCGCTGAAGGTAAGCATGCAGGTGCAGCAGGCGGTTAAGAAGGCAAATGGTATGTTGGCCTTCGTAGCGAGAAGGTTTGAGTACAGGAACAAGGATGTCTTGCTGCAGTTGTACAGGGCCTTGGTGGGACCACATCTTGAGTATTGTGTGCAGTTTTGGTCGCCTTATCTGAGGAAGGATGTTCTTGCCATGGAAGGAGTTCAGCGAAGATTCACCAGGCTGATACCTGGGATGGCAGGAATGACGTATGAGGAGAGATTGGGTCGATTGGGCTTATACTCGCTGGAGTTTAGAAGAATGAGAGGGGATCTCATTGAAACTTATAAAATTCTGACAGGACTGGACAGACTAGATGCAGGAAGGATGTTCCCGATGGTCGGGGAGTCCAGAACCAGGGGTCACAGTCTAAGGATAAGGGGTAAGCCATTTAGGACAGAGGAGGAATTTCTTCACCCAGAGAGTGGTGAACCTGTGGAATTCTCTACCACAGAAGGCAGTAGAGGCCAATTCATTAAATATATTCAAGAAGGAGTTGGATATATTTCTTAAGGCTAAAGTGATCAAGGGATATGGGGAGAAAGCAGGGACAGGGTATTGAATTTGGATGATCAGCCATGATCGCATTGAATGGCGGAGCAGGCTCGAGGGGCCAAATGGCCTACTCCTGCTCCTATCTTCTATGTTTCTATGTATTTTAATTAATTTTAAACAGTTAATGATTTATTTTATTTCAGTGCTGTTAAAATGTATTTTTTATGTGATTCCTAGTAAGCTTATGGGGATTCCATACATAAACGGAATCCTCATAAGCATAATGGGAATCCCCTTTCTGGTTGGTTAGGCCGGCCCTTGTGATCCCAAGGACGCTTGCGAACTGCCTGCGCCCCTGGGAGACGTGGGCCTTTACGCAGACGTACGTGTAGAGGCCTAGGAGCACGAGTCTCCCTGGATCCAGAACCATAAGGTAGTTTTATTGCGGTTCGGAGGCATCCACCCGTGGGAAGCCTCCAACAGCACTCCGGTTGCCCTCAGTGTCCCCAAACTAAGGCCAGTGGTTTGCTTAGTGTTCTTGCGTGTGCATGTGCATGTGCACGTGTGAATGCACATGTGCGTTTGTGCACGTCATGTGGTAATGACATCAGGCTTTTTGGTTTAACCAATCAGCATTTTTGACCAAGCTAATGTATGTAGGTTGGTCATTTCGGTGAGGTACTAGGCATGAAGGAAAGAAAAATACTTGCCTTTATATAGTGCCTTTCATGACCACTGGACGTCCCAGTGCACTTTACAGCCAATTAAATATTTTTTGACCTGTAGCCACTGTTGTAATGTAGGAATGCCCTGGCATGGTCTTTGGGAGAAAGAATAAGTGGAGATAATTGGAGGGACAACTGGAGTTTAAACAAAATAAATGAAAAGGATGCTTTGAAACAAGACTTTATTTTGGTTGAAGACAGGAGAGGGAGGAGCCCTCAGCTTTACCTAGGGCAATGAGATTGCAATTAGCTCACCTTGTAATTAAGGGAAATCAAGATGAGACACTTGCAAAGTTGAGGATATAATTATATCTCATATTATTATGTTACTTTGATAGTGAGGTTATTTGACTGTCAGCAAATTCATTTGTGAAGGTGTAGAATATTTTTAAGACTGTTGACAGAGTAATCCTGCGCCATGAGCCAGCAGTCTGTGCTGCACACTCCTGTGTTTTACCCTGGTTACACTTTGTGCTATTGGCTGAATTCATTTGCAGTGATAAGGGAGCCAGGCAAAGTTTGGACTTTTGGTTTGGCTCACTTCAACTCTATTTGATCTATTTCAAATTAAGCTGTTGGTTGCTCAATTGTTGTGTTTGTTAAAGCTCGGGATTTTAGCACTGGGGAATGCAATATTTATTTATTTATTACAGGCACCAAGCACCAAGAACTCCCACATCAGATATGGCATGGCCAGATAAAGAGTAAAATCCCAACCATTAGAAAAACACTCCCTTGTGCATCAGCGGGCATTTTCAATTCCGTGAACCAAACATCCTTCTGGTATTTTTTTACTGAGATGCCAATCAAATTAGGGGTAGTTTTGTGCTGTAGGCCCACACCCACTAAGAACTATGGTGAAATAAAAACTGAAAATGCTGGAAATACTCAGTAGGTCAGGCATCTGTGGAGCGAGAAACAGAGTTAAAGTTTCAGGTTGATGACCCTTCGTCAGAACTGGAAAATGTTGGAGATGTAACAGATTTTTAAGCAAGTGCAGGGGCAGGGAAAGGGCGGGGGGGAGGGGGGGGGAGGAAAGAACAAAAGGGAAGGTCTGTGATAGGATGGAAGGCAGGAGAGATTAAAAGACAAAAGGGATGATGGTGCAAGGCAAAAGGAAATGGTAATGGGACAAGTTAAGAAACAAAAGATGGGTCTCCTGGCCCCTGTGGGTAGAGGACCTTTCTTGTAGTGTTGATCCCCTGCAAAAAGCTGGAGTGCTGCGTGCGAGACCTTGGGTGCTCCTGCCCTGATTTGCTGAGCCATTTACATTAGTGCTGAAGCATTTTTCCCATTTTTTAAGGTGTGGAAGGGAATTCAGCTTTAAGAGCTTAAGTCTCCCATTTGGGATCTCTTTTTAATATTTTTTTAAAGGCAGTAAGACTGAAAACTGTATTTCTTTACATCATTTTTATTGTTATTAATTCAGAGGGCATTGCCCTTTTAATGCATTGCCCTTTTTATTTCCCACAATGCCTAGCGAGCTCATTGCCTCACTTCCAGAGGCTGTTTGAAGAGGGAATGCCACTTCTGGACGGCAACTTCGCCTCCCATGCTTGCACTAATGCCACCAGGAGGGTGTTACAGTTTTTAGCCCCAAGTGCAAATTTTTCTCTTGCACCACTTCGTCCAGTTTCAGCGGTTGTTAACCCAAGGTCGCGGTGACACTGGCAACTCTCGTGGCGGTCACACATTTTTAGCCCTATGTATATTGAAGAGTTACATTTTCATTCTCAAAAAAAAATCTTATTTTTTCTTCACCTAGCTATTTATGGGGGTTAAATTTATCTGTGCACTATTTTACTGCACTGGCTAACACTTTTGCATCATGTTCATTTATTTCAACGAGTTAACCAGTTACATTAAAAATGGAGAATAGATGAATTTAACTCTTTTTATACATTTTACACTAAAAAATTTCCAGTTAATCTTCTAATTATTCATACCACAAAGTATAACCCTTTCTGTCTTTCATATTCTGTCATAAAACTTTATCTCCTCATCAACATTTACTTGAGCAACTTGGATTTTTTTAAAACTCAATTTGCTTCCACTCAGTGAGTGTCTAAGATTACAGGTATTCAACACACTTAAGAAAAGTATATGGTAGGAACTGTTAGAACTACAATTTTTTTTGTATCAATTACATCCTTAAGCCCCATGATAGCTCAATGGTTAAATGCACTGTGCTGCTTGATACTGAGCCTAGAGATCAAATGATCTTAGGTTTGGTCCCTAATCTAGACTGAGTTCATAGAACCATAGAATGGTTACAGCACAGAAGGAGGCCATTCGGCCCATCAAGCCCGTGCCCGCTCTCTGCAAGAGCACTTCAGCTAGTCCCACTCCCCCACCCTTTCTCTTTTGAAAGCCACGATTGAATCTGCCTCCACCACCCTTTCAGGCAGTGAATTCCAGATCCTAACCACTCGCTGCGTAAAAAAGTTTTCCCTCATGTTGCCTTTGGTTCTTCCGCTAATTAACTTAAATCTGTGTCCTCTGGTTCTCGACCCTTCTGCCAATGGGAATAGTTTCACTCTATCTACTCTGTCTAGACCCATCATGATTTTGAACACCTCTATCAAATCTCCTCTCAAGCTTCTCTGCTCTAAGGAGAAGAACCCCAGCTTCTCCAGTCTATCCACGTAACTGAAGTCCCTCATCCCTGGAACCATTCTTGTAAATCTTTTCTGCATCCTCTCAAAGGACTTCACATTCTTCCTAAAGTTAACTGAACATAATAGTGGGGACCACTACTTTTGGCTTCAAGGTCCCTGGGGTGGAAAGCAAATAAATAGCCAGGGTTCCTGCTTCTGATTGCTCCCTATTATCTCCTGCTGTAAAGTGCATGTGGATGTTGTCTGAACACAAGACTAAGCTCAGTTATGAAGGCCCAGATTTTCCTGAGGTGAATAGCATCGATGCATTTAAGGAGAAGGTAGAGGGAGAAAAGAAGGATATGCTGATAGGGTTAGATGAAGAGGGGTGGGAGGAGGCTCGTGTGGAGCATAAATGCCAGTATAGACCAGTTGGGCTGAATGGCCTGTCTCTGTGCCGTATAATCTATGTAATTCTATGTAGTACTTACAGCTCAGTGCGTTGATTGAATGTATTAGTCGAATCGCTGGAAAAAAATAGCCGCGCCGCTTACAATTCGCCAGCAGGCTTGTTGTGTCGTATTCTAATTAGAAATGCAGAAAAATATGGAGGAAGTTATCAACGGTGAGATTAGCACGCTAGATGGTGAAATTTACTGTGTACATTGCCGATTTTGCCATGGTAACAAAATCTTAGCTGATGTCTCCATAGTAAAACAACCTACCAATCCTCACTATTACCTCTGGAGTCCCCCAAGGATCTATCCTTGGTCCCCTCCTATTTCTCATCTACATACTGCCCCTCGGCAACATGATCCGAAAATACGTCAGGTTCCACATGTACGCTGACGACACCCAGCTCTACCTTACCATCACTACCTCTCGACCCCTCCACAGTCTTTAAATTGTCAGACTGCTTGTCCGACATCCAGTACTGGATGAGCAGAAATTTCCTCTGACTAAATATTGGGAGAACCAAAGCCATTGGCTTCGGTCCCCACCACAAACTCTGTTCTCTAGCCACTGACTCCATCCCTCTCCCTGGCAACTGTCTGAGGCTGAACCAGACTGTTCGCAACCATCACTAAGACCGCCTACTTCCGCCTTCGTAACATCACCCGACTCCGCCGATGCCTGCTGAAATCCTCATCCATGCCTTTAGACTTGACTATTCCAACGCACTCTTGGCCAGCCTCCCATCTTTCACCCTCCGTAAACTTGAGCTCATCCAAAACTCTGCTGCCTGTAACCTAACTTGCACCAAGTCCCGTTCACCCATCACCTCTGTGTTCGCTGACCTACACTGGCTCCCAGTTGAGCGACACCTCAATTTTAAAATTCTCCTCCTGGTTTTCAAATCCATCCATGGCTGCGCTCCTCCCTATCTCTGTAACCTCCTCCAGCCCTACAACCCTCCGAGATATCTGCGTTCCTCCAATTCTGGGCTTTTGCGCATCTCCGATTTTAATCACTCCACCACTGGCAGCCATACCTTCAGCTGCCGAGGCCCTAAGCTGTGGAATTCCCTCCCTAAATCTCTCCGCTCTACTTCTCTTTCCTCCATTAAGATGCTCCTTAAAACCTACCTCTTTGACCAAGCTTTTGGTCACCTGCCCTAATATCGCCTTATGTGGCTCAGTGTCAAATTTTATTTGATAATGCTCCTGTGAAGTGCCTTGGGATGTTTTCTATGTTAAAGGCACAATATCAACACAAATTGTTGTCGTTGGCTGTAAAGGATTAATATTGAACAAAGGGGCTAGATTATCTTTAGTTTTCAGTTCTGTAGGGGGTGGTGTGGTGTGGTTGGCACGTGCGCCCAGTCAGTTATGCCTCTGACTGTTTGTGAGCGGTTCGAATCGCTCCCACGCCCCTGGGTTCTAGACACCAGACTTAGGTACAGGCGGCGATACAGAAAAGACTCGAGTAGACAGGTGGTTTGGATGTGAGAAAACCAAGATTTTATTAAAATGGAAATGAACACAATCTTATGAGAAGTTACTAGTATAAAATTACAGGCAAAAACAAAATAACTATACTTATACAGGGAATGGGGAACACATGGCACATCGAGGGAAAACAAACTATCTTAACAATCCCCTTATCCTTATCCCACCCCTTATACCTAACTAGATTAAGCTACGAGGGGCCAGAATTCATGCTCACCAATCCAAAATAAAGCCAACTGATAACGAGTGCGAGTTTTGAGGTCTGGTTTTTGATCCTTCTAGGTACCCCGTCGCCACGTGGTCTTCAGGGGCGTGGTGCTGGATCTGCTACTGCGACACACCTTCTCCCCTCCGCTGCCGTCTCGTCGCGATGGGTTCTCCTCTTCTTCTCCCTCGGGCGGTCATCGGCGGCACCGTTGTGCCTACAGGGCAGTTGGCAGTTTTAACTGCTTAGATTTTCCTACCCAAGCTTAAGAACACCAGTCTATTCGTCGTGGCGTGGCCACCTGCATTTTCGCAGTGTTCAACGAGATGTTTGTCTTCCCAAGCACCAGCTTATAACTAGGCGCTTGGTCTTTATCGATGTGTTTTTCGCTGCCCTGCTCTGCCCTTATCGAGTTATCGTCTTCTTCGTCTCGCCGGACTACTATACAAGTCCTGGGCTACCTGCTCGACTTCGTCTCGCCCCTTTCTGCGGCCTGGGCGTCCTGGATGGCTATGGACTTGGGTCTCGTTCCCCACCCCTGCTGTTGGTATGGTGTAACTGGTTACTGAAAATCTGCTGCGGGGAGAGAACCCACCACGAGGCCAGGGCACGAGTACGAGCGGCAGCCCAAGAGGCTGGAGCCACGAGAGCAGCAAGCGAGCAAGAGAGCAGAGCTAGAGCCAAGAGAGTGACTGCTACCCGGGGCCTGCAGTTATACTCCTCACGAAAATCCTTATCTGCGCGCCAAATCAGGTTAGTTCGTTGTCCCAATCTTGGCGGGCTAGTTTAAATAATTGTAGCAATCTAAACTAACTGTTTTTAGATGGCCGTTGATTGCACCTACTGGCCTGATGTCTGAGCTGTATTGTTATTAATGCATCTTAATCGGCCTGTCCAGCCTCGATGGCTTCCTTAAGCTGTTTCCAATTATAGATGCAAACAACTTGATGGCCTCAAGTATAGGCCTAACTGGTTTTGGTCTGTCTACGATTTGGCTTAATGCATATTCAAAGTTCTGTCTGCTTTCCAAAATACAAAGTCCTTCTTTACAGAAACTGCATTTTAGGTTTCGATTTCCCCAAAAGCTGCTTGTGCCACAGAGTCCAAGCTTTTAAAAACTTGCAGGCTTTTGGTCACGAGGTGCGGACGCCATCTTTTGGGTACCCTTTTTCTTAATAATAACCTTTGGGGGAAATGTGGAAATTTTGCGAATCTTACAGTTCTCAAGAAGGATCTTGGGGCCCAAACCGTTGCCGTGTCTTTATTTTTTTTTACAGACGCTGACTGATCTTTTGTGCATTTGCAAATTGTCTTTTTCTTTTTAAGCTACATAATTAGACTGTTACAAAGCTGGCTGTTATGTGAACAAACTTGTTGTGGTCTAAATTACAGTTTTGTTTAAAAAAAAACTGAGATAGCCCTGGACTTCCTAAAGACTTGTTTTCCTGAATCTTTCGCAGCATCCTTGGCAACAATGAAATCTAACATCAGACAACTAATATTACACACAACCACCTTTCGGATGATGTCTTGCAGCTCCTACCATTATAGTGCAGGAAAGCTGTAATTACGTTAAATACATGGTAGCAGATATATCATTGCTAACAGAATATTCTGTTTTGAAGTCTTCATATGCATGGGCTAGAAATTCAGTACCGCCCTGGTTGGGGCACTAAATTTTTAAAAATTGGAGAATTAGCGCCAGGTGCTAATCCTTCTGCCCTCCCGCTAAATTGTTAGCAGAACTGGAGCGCTAATCACCTAACTTAGGGTGCTACACACAGAGAGTGGGGTGCTACCCGCAGAGCGATAAACAATTTCAGGTGCAGTCCAATCAGAACTCATCATTCACACTGGCTCCTTCCAGTTCTTAAAGGGGAGGTTCAATCATTCAGCACAACCTCATTCTCAACATTGCTGGCTCTGAAGGCGACCTCCAAGCAACTCAACAGTTACACCTCTTATCCTCATGGCTGATCCCAGTCCCAGAGAGAGAGAGAGCCGTTTCAGCGACCAGACATTGGAGGCATTGATCGCGGCTGTCGAAAGGAGGGCAGTACTGTTCCTGGCCACTGGCAGGAGGCCATTGCCCCAGGTCTTCAGGGCACTGTGGAGCGAAGTGGCCCAGGGCACCTTGGCCAGCGATGTGGTCCTCAGGACCCTCACACAGTGCTGGAAAAAATTCAAGGACCTCACTCGGGTGGTCAGGGTGAGTACACGCTTCAACAAGTCCAACATACCAGCATCTGAACCTCAGTCTGTACACACTGCTCAAACCACCACACCCCCACCACTCAGCCACCAAGCATCCCCACCTAATAAAACTCTCATCCACATCTCACACCTTTCCTATGATCACAGCTATTCAACTATGGCAGGCACATCTCCCAAACACATAGCTGCACACTCACTCACACACTTTCCTTTCCCTTGCAGGCTAGCTGTCCCACAATAGGAGGGAGCAGCAATGAACAGGCGGGGGTGAAGCGGACATCCAACAGCTTACAGACCTGGAGGAGCGAGTATTGAGAGTCACTGGGCGCCAGGTGGTGGGCGCCATGGCCGTTGGCGACATCGACCCCCTTGGGGGCAACAATGGTATGCTCATCCCCTCTCCTTCTCTCATCCCATTTCCCCCTCACAGCACAAGCCTTTCCCACTTTCCAGCTCATTATACTGTCCGCATTTCTTGCTCCCTTCCTGCCCCCCTGCCCTCACCTTAACGTGAGTCTTGTGCCTTTATACTTTCAGGTAATCAGCAACCAGATGACCAGCCTGTCTCTGAGCCTCCCAGTGAGAGTGAGGCGGGAGGAGGAGGAAGAAAGGACCGCGTCACTGCATGTCTCACCCACAGGCACCACCTTAGATACTGGCACTACGCGATCTTTAGAGGCAGGTTTAGTAGACGGGTCTGCACTGGGTGATGCACCAGGGACGAGTGGGCTGCAGCAAGGCCAGGAGGAAAGGGTAGCTCGGGAGCCAGCTCCCCGGAGGGTGAGTTTATGTGCGAGTTCTGCTACACAGGACTCAGATGAGGACCTCGATGGGGAGGTGGTCACAAGAAGGGTGATGGGCATGCACACGGAGATCATAGGTGCAAGGGTAAGGGTGCCCGAGAGCCTGTCAGCAATGGTAAGGAGCCTGGAGGAGTCCGCCCTCCAACATTGCATAGAGCTCTGCGCACACCATGGAGCCCATCCTTGGCAGTCTGCAAAGGATAGTGGACTCCCCGAGAGACCGTGGGGACCCAGACCTCATACCGCGTGTCATGGGCGATGTGGCAGCATCCATTGCAGCACAGGCAGAAGGCACGCAACGTCTTACTGCTGTAATGCAGTCAATGGTTGCTGCCATCAAGTCTCAGACTGCTCTCATGCAGTCTCAGCTTAATGCCACGCAAGCTCTGACTGCTGCCATCATCGCTGGGTCCACCACAGTCCACTGGGGATCGCATGGTGTCGTAGCAGGCCATCAATCTGTGCTCCAGCAGATTGGTAGGGATGCTGAGGTGCTGCCCCAGGGGAGTGGCAGTGTTTCAGTCGAGCAGGAAGCTGCTGTCCTCTCTCAGGATGACAGTATTCCTGCTCCCACCACTGCCACACTGCCATTGCCCTTGTCGCTGCCTGTCATCCAGCCAGGCCAGACTGCCACCGCCCAGCCTGAGGTGGTGCAGTTTACAGCTGGGCCTTCCAGGCTCAGAGCTGGTCGAGGGCGTCCTGCAAGGTGATCTGTAGTCTCTGGCACCGACACTCAGCAGCCTTCCACCATCCCAGCTGCAGCCACTAGGGACAGACTATGTAGGAGCAGATTAGGAAATGACACTGTAAAGAGGGGATGTAAGGGTTTGCACAAGGGTGATTAGTTAATATTGTTGTTGTATATATGTGTTTATTGAATGTTGATAAATTTATTGATGGAATTTTGCTGATTTTGTGGTGTCTCTCATTTCAGCTTTGCGCTGTGATATGGCAAGTGTTGGTGAAAAATAGATTCACTCGAGTCTGTCTTAAAGTAAAAGTACACAGTTTATTAACAGAACATTCTGGGAGAAGAACCATGGACCCCGCGGTCTAGTGATAAGCTTCTCACCGTTCAATGGTATCGAAACTTCTTTTATACAGGCAAAACATTACACACAAATGTGTTCACCCAATCATGTTCCCCCAGCAACAATTCTCTTGTCTTCATCCAATCACGTTCCCCCAGCAACAAGGTATTGAAACTTCTTTTATACATTATAGCAAAATATTACACACAGGTGTCTTCAACCAATCACGCTCCCCCAGCAACAACTCCCCTGTCCTCACAGGAATGATATGGAACCTTCTAGAACATTGGGCGGTTTTTAATAGTTAATTACAAAATGGGCAGTTTTGCAGCTACCAATTACTGTAACTCATCAATACACACAATTTTGATTCATCTACTTTGCATTATAGAATAGTAGAATTACATTAATACATCCAAAGGGCTTCCAGCAAATAGTTTGCAGAAGGCTGCACCACTGAATAATTGTGAAATATTTAGTGTTTCCCACATTCAATAACTGTTCAACAATAATGTCAAGCACAATGGTTTTAATGGGAGCAGACACAAACAGTTAATTCCTGCCCCGTCTTAAGCTGAGTTTGTTTTGTCTTGTGCCATTGTTTCTTATTTACAAGTTCACTTCTTACAATACATTCTTTAACTCTTTATGTTGCTGCTTTAAGCTATATAATTTTCACCCTAACAGCAAGTGAAATGGATGGAATGATGGGGATGTGGGGTAGAATTTACTGGAACCGCAGTCTGATCAGGCGGTCACGGGCCGTCCTTCCAGAAGGCCGATTGAGTGACTGCCTCCTCCCTCGCTGCTGTTCCACCTCCTCCTCATCTCCCTCTTCCTCCTCCTGAGGTGGTGCCGCTATGCCTGGTGGCAATGGCTGGGCCCTCATGATGGCCAAGTTATGCAGCATGCATCACACCACGACGAAAAGGGAACCCGCACAGCCGAGTACTGGAGGGCTCCTCCTGAGCAGTCAAAGCAACGGAACCGTTGCTTGAGCACTCCGATGGTCTGCTTGATTATGTTCCTGGTGGCAGCATGGCTCTCATTGTATGAGTGCTGAGCAGCAATGTTGGCGTTGGGGAGGGAAGTCATGAGCCAGGTGGAGAGTGGATAGCCCTTGTCTCCGACCAGTCAGCCGCGAGCTTGATGTGATGGCTGGAAGAGTGCTGGGACACCGGTCTGGCGCAGGATGAAGGCATCGTAGCTGCTGCCAGGATAGCGGGCATTGACGGTGAGGATCTGTGGTCGCACACCAACTGCACATTAAGTGAGTGATAGCCTTTGCGGTTACGGAAAATCTCAGGATTGTTATGGGGTGCCCGCAAAGCCACGTGGGTGCAGTCAATGGCGCTTTGCACCATGGGAAGACTGCTATCCTGGCAAAGCCACATGTATGCTCGTCCTGCTTCTCTTTGGTCATGGGGAAGGAAATGTAGTCCCTTCTCCTCCTGTAGAGGGCCTCTGTGACTTCCCGGATGCAGCAATGGACAGCGAACTGTGAGATGTTAGATATGTCTCCTGCTGCAGACTGGAAGGAACCGCTGGCGAAGAAATTGAGGGGCTAACATGCCGAATTTCTTCCCCCATATTCCTAACAATGAGGTTTTCATGTGTCTTTCTTCTGAATGGCATGATCTTTTTCTCTGTATCTGTATAAATTACTTAGAGTTCATCACTAACAGCATCCAATTTCTCAGCATTTACAGCAAGTACAGTCCTTTGGTTCAAACACATTTGGTTTCCAAGTGTTTTATTGGAATTATTTTGTCGGTCTTGGCTTTTCGCATATCTCTGTTTCGAGGGAAGACGATGAACAACTTTGAAAATGGTCAATATAAAAAAGTAAAGATATTTCAACAGTACTGTGATGTTATAAATGTTGAAACAATTGAATTTAATTCACAATGAAGAGTTGATGTCTGGGGAAACTGGGTAGTGCACCATGACAGTGCATTTTTCTTTCAATCTTTGGACCTTGGGCTGAAATCCAGCCTGTACTGTTGGGATTAAAGTATTTCCTCTCTGGTGGCTACAGGAGTCCTGTAAATGGTAAAATTAGTAATATCAACCTAGTCCCTAGTGGGTGTGGATATACAGTACACAACTGTCCACAAATTGACACTTGAATGGCAGTTTAATTCAGACAGGTACTAGCATCGGCTTGTGTTGAAATAGAAATGTTCCATTATTAAATGTATAGCTGTGTTGAGGTACACTTTTGGAGCGGAACGGAGGGAGCTTTACTTTACATCAGGGTTCTGCAGTAACTGGTCTGGGACGACTGGATCTTGATGCTAGAACTAGAACGGTGTTCCATTCCCTGGCACACCTTACCTTGAGGAGCACAAAAAAACCCCACCAAAAATGTAAGTATCAAAACAAAAGTAACTTCTGGGAGGCAGATTTTCTACTTTATGCAGCATGGCTCCCCACTACAGGCAGAGCCTCAGAAGATCAGAACACTTGGGCATGAAATGTAGCGCCTATATGCCAACAAATGCTGCAGGACCTCAGCATCAAAAGTACCAGTACTGCCCATATGTTTCTGCTGTACCATTGGGAACAATTAGCCCACTTCTCCAGTCACCAACATAACTTCCTCTTTAATGGCAAGCTGCAACCTTTTAAGAGCTGTTGAATAACCAGATTTTCTGCTCCCCAGCCAAGTGTGCCACAAGCCTTGTTCTTTGGGCAAGTTTAAATTAGGAGGAGGAATTTTCATTGAAAAATTCTACCTTCTGCATCTAAACTGTCCAACCCAATTTTTGCCAAAATTCTGAAATCCCCTAACTAACACCACCTTCTCAGGAAACTAGGGATAGGCAATAAATGCAGCCTTGCCAGCAATGCTCGCATCCAGAGAATAAATAAAAAAAACTGGAAAATGGGCCTAAAACCTCCCGAGATAGTCTTGGTATTGTTGTATGTGAGATTCTATTCAGGCTTCTCACTACCTGATTATGTCAATTGATAATAATCCTGCTTATAAAAGTAACTTGAATAAATCTCAACACTTCCAATTTTGTGTTATTACTTTTCAGGCTCGCTCTCAACCCTATTTACCAGAATAATGGGCCTCTAAATTTCCAGACAGGTACAAACTCCAAGAAAAGACAGTGAAGCATCCTACTCCCATTATGAGTGGGCACACTACAACGCCAGAGACCCGGGTTCGAATCCAGCCTCGGGCGACTGTCTGTGTGGAGTTTGCACATTCTCCCCGTGTTTGCGTGGGTTTTCTCCGGGTGCTCCGGTTTCCTCCCACAGTCCAAAGATGTGCGGGTTAGGTTGATTGGCTATGATAAATTGACCCTTAGTGTTAGGGGGATTAAATACGTGGGGTTACAGGGATAGGGTGGGATATGTGTTGGTGTAGGGGTTACGGGGATCGGGTGGGATATGTGTCGGTGCAGGCTCGATGGGCCGAAATGGCCTCTATCTGCACTGTGGGGTTTCTGTGATTCTGTGAACTGTTCGCTTCTCCCCAGATCAACAGGGTCTCTCTCTCCTCTCCCCTTCAAGGAGGGAACAGGCTCCATCCCCTGCAGCAGGGTATCTCACCCCTTCTCTTCTCACCCACCTCCTTCAATAGGTCTCTCTCTCTTTCTCTCCTTCCCCTGAATAGGGTTATTTTTAAGTTACCCATTTGCGATGATGCCAATTTCCCTCTAAAATTAGTTATTTTGGAGTTTTCTCTCGGATAATAGTCACCCGTAGCTGCTCATGGCAAAGGGGCAGTTAGGCTAGAACTGCGGGGGCGGGGGTGGGAGGCAGGTTTGAGACTTTTTCATCCATAAAAGCATTTCTTCTTCTTCTATAACTCTAAATCCATAACACCATTGTTACATGCATCTGCTCAGCAGGATAAAAACAAGCTAGCTTTTGACTAAGGACGAGTTAGGCAAACGGTGAAGCCCTGAAGCCACTTCCTGAAGTCTCACAAGTACACTAATTCTGTTTGTTTGGATTGCAATCACTGCCTCTGACCAGGAAAATAGTACTCTCAAAATGCCATTAAACTAATATATGAGATGGCTCCATTAATCTTAGAAGCAAATGCATAGCAAAATGGGAAGGGGATCAATTTAGATATTGTTTCTAATGTTCTTCCTTCCCGTTTAATATATATATTATATAGAAAATAATGAATATCAAGACAGTAATCTCCCAATGGCTTTTGGATTAATGCTATAAATTGTGAAAACCAAGGTCAAACAGTTTCTGAAGTCTGAGGTGAGATTACTGGTTTGACATAATCCCCATGCATCCATTTTTCATATTATTAATCAAACTTCCGTGCATTACAGACGGTAGGCCTGCCAATATGGTGACTCTCTTACCTGTCTTGGATATCTCTCTGTTACTGTCTCTCTCTCTCAAACTTTTTGCTGCTTTGTTTGTCCTCTTCTGCTTCTCTCTTTGTCTCTTCTTTCCTTTCAGGTGGGGGTGGTGTTTTTTATTTATGTTTCGTTTATGGGATGTGGGCGTCGCTGGCAAGGCCAGCATTTATTGCCCATCCCTAATTACCCTCGAGAAGGTGGTGGTGAGCCGCCTTCTTGAACCGCTGCAGTCCGTGTGGTGAAGTTACTCCCACAGTGCTGTTAGGGAGGGAGTTCCAGGATTTTGACCCAGCGACGATGAAGGATCAGCGATATACTTCTAAGTCAGGATGGTGTGTGACTTGGAGGGGAACTTGAAGATGATGGTGTTCCCATGCGCTTGCTGCCCTTGTCCTTCTAGGTGGAAGAGGTCGCGGGTTTGGGAGGTGCTGCCGAAGAAGCCTTGGCGAGTTGCTGCAGTGCATCTTGTAGGTGGTACACACTGCAGCCATGGTATGCCGGTGGTGGAGGAAGTGAATGTTTAAGGTGGTGGATGGGGTGCCAATCAAGCGGGCTGCTTTGTCCTGGATGGTGTCGAGCTTCTTGAGTGTTGTTGGAACTGCACTCATCCAGGCAAGTGGAGGGTATTCCATCACACTCCTTACTTGTGCCTTGAAGATGGTGAGAAAGTCAGGAGATGAGACACTCGCCGCAGAATACCTAGCCTCTGACCTGCTCTTGTTGCCACAATATTTATGTGGCTGGTCCAGTTCAACCATCTTCCTTTGTGCTAGGTATGACTCCAGCCAGTGGAGCGTTTTCCCGCTGATTCCCATTGAATTCAGCTTTACTAGGGCTCCTTGATGCCAGACTCGGTGAAATGCTGCCTTGATGTCAAGGGCAGTCACTCTCACCTCACCTCTGGAATTCAGCTCCTTTGTCCATGTTTGGACCAAGGCTGTAATGAGGTCGGGTTCCGAGTGGTCTTGGCGGAACCTAAACTGGACATCAGTGAGCAGGTTATTGGTGAGTAAGTGCCGCTTGATAGCACTGTCGATGACACCTTCTATCACTTTGCTGACGATTGAGAGTAGACTGATGGGGCGGTAATTGGCTGGGTTGGATTTGTCCTGCTTTTTGTGGACAGGACATACCTGGGCAGTTTTCCACATTGTTGGATAGATGCCAGTGTTGTAGCTGTACTGGAACAGAGAAAGGAGCCATCAAAGGCTACACACTACTTTTGGAAAATGTGGCACTAAGAGACTTCCTTCCCATTCCCTCCTCAAATCACTCATTCTTCCCATATCCCCTTACTTCATCATGTCCACTACACTTCACCTTCCCACTATCCATTCTCCTTCCTACCACCTCTTCACTCCCTTCAATACTCCTACCTCTTCCTCTTTGAACTACCACTCCACCTCTGTATCCTCCCCTCCCCTTGCTCCATTGTCTATCACTTCACCTTTAACCCTCCATCCACATTCCCACTCACGCCCATCAAGGGTAGATGGAGAGGCCAGCGATGCCCCTCACCCTCTCCCCTCTCTTTTTCCCCACCCTACCTATCTGCTTCCCGAAGAAGCTTTGCTTGCTTTCAAAATTCACCTGTTTTTATAAAGAAATCAGATTAGTATGAGGAAAGAACCTACCTATCTGCCTTTTTCTCTATATTTGTGTCGTTCTCTGTCAATCTCACGGATGGTAGAAATTAGAATATCTCTCTCACAGCTGCAAGTGATTAACATTGACCTTTTCTAACTGTCAACAAAACACAAGTGAGGTAATTAACTGGCTTCAGGATTCATCGAGCATTTTTATTTGCAAATTGAAGTAATATTAAATGAGGAAAGATGTACACTGTCTCTCTCTCAAGCCATTCTTTCCCTCTTACTCCAACCTCTCTCTCCCTGTCTCATCTTGCTCGCACTGTGTCTAACTCCTATCCTCTCACACTGGTTTAAATAATAATTAGCATTGACCTATTCTAACTGTCAACAAAACACAAGTAAGATGATCAATTGGCTTCAAAATAAATTCAACTTTCTTATGAAAATTGAATGAACATTAACGTGAAGGCTCTCTCCATCGCTTCATTTTAATGCACTTTATGAGAACAAGACTAATGCAAATGAGACTCCAGGATGGTGTGTTGCCTCCCTGGTGCAAGGGTCAAGGATGTCTCCGAGCGGCTGCAGAACATCTTGGAAGGGGAGGGTGAACAGCCAGTTGTAATGCTGCATATAGGCACCAACGATATAGGTAAAAAGCGGGATGAGGTCCTAAAAGCGGAATATAGGGAGTTAGGAGGTAAATTAAAATTCAGGACCTGAAAGGTAGTAATCTCAGGATTGCTACCAGTGCCACGTGCTAGTCAGAGTAGAAATAGAAGGATATTTCAGATGAATACGTGGCTAGAGGAATGGTGCCGGGGGAGGGATTCAAGTTCCTGGGACATTGGAAGCGGTTCTGGGGGAGGTGGGACCAGTTCAAACCGGACGGTTTGCACCTGGGCAGGGCTGGAACCGATGTCCTAGGGGGAGTGTTTGCTAGTGCTGTGGGGGAGGGTTTAAACTAAAATGGAAGGGGGTTGGGAACCTGAGCAGGGAGACAGAGGAAAGGGAAACAAGGATAAAAGCAAAAGATAGGAAGGAGAAAAACAAAAGTGGCAGTCAGAGAAATCAACGGTTTAAATCAAACATGGCCACAGTAAATAATCATTTGAATAGGTCTAAGAGCGTTAAAAAAACAAGCCTGAAGGCTTTGTGTCTTAATGCGAGGAGCATTTGTAATAAGGTGGATGAATTGGCTGCGCAAATAGAGGTAAACGAATATGATTTGGTTGGTGTAATGTATGTAATGTATATATACCTTAAGGGAGAGAACTACTTTTTACAGCTCCTGTATACTGTAGTACCGGCAGTGACCACACCTGTATATAAACCCTGAGTAGTGATCTGTACAGTTAGTTCTAGAGTAACCCTCCTTCAGTAAACACCTGTTGAATCGTTCCCTGCAGTCTGTTGTCTGATTATTGAAGGACACAACATTAAGATACACGGATATAACAGTTGGGATTACGGAAACGTGGCTCAAGGACGGCCAAGACTGGGAACTCAACATCCAGGTGTATTCGATATTGAGGAAAGATGGGCAAAAAGGGAGGAGGGGTAGCATTACTGGTTAAAGAAAGGATTAACACAATTGTAATGAAGGATATTAGCTCTGATGAGGTGGAATCTGTATGGGTAGAATTGAGAAATACTAAGGGGAAAAAAACATTAGTGGGAGTGGTATATAGACCTCCAACAGTAAGGCGGAGGTTGGGGATGGCATTAAAAGGGAAATTAAAGAAGCGTGCAATAAGGGCACAGCAGTCATCATGGGTGACTTTAATCTACATATAGATTGGGCTAACCAAATTAGTAACAATACTGTGGAGGAGGAATTCCTAGAGTGTTTACGGGATGGTTTCCTGGACCAATATGTCGAGGAACCAACCAGAGATCAGGCCATCTTAGACTGGGTATTATGTAACGAGAAAGGATTAATTAGCAATCTTGTTGTACGCGGCCCCTTGGGTCGGAGCGATCATAATATGATCGAATTCTTCATTAAGATGGAGAATGAAGTAGTTGACTCAGAAACTAGGGTCTTCAATTTAAATAAAGGAAACTACGATGGTCTGAGGAGCGAGTTGGGTAGGGTTGATTGGGGAATGGCACTCAAAGGGTTGACGGTGGATAGGCAATGGCAAACATTCAAAGACCGAATGGATGAACTGCAGAAGTTGTTCATCCCAGTTTGGCATAAAAATAAAACAAAAAAGGTGACTCAACCGTGGCTAACAAGGGAAATTAGGGATAGCATAAGATCCAAGGAGAGCACATACAAATTGGTCAGAAAAAGCAATAATCCTGAGGATTGGGAGCAGTTTAGGATTCAACAAAGGAGGACAAAGTGATTAATTAAGAAAGGGAAAATAGAATATGAGAGTAAGCTTGCAGGGAACATAAAAACTGACTGTAAAAGCTTTTATAGATATGTAAAGAGAAAAAGATTGGTGAAGTCAAGCGTAGGTCCCTTGCAGTCAGAATCGGGCGAATTTATAATGGGGAGCAAAAAAATGGCAGACCAACTAAATACATATTTTGGTTCTGTCTTCACAAAGGAGGACACAAATAACCTCCCAGAAATACCGAGGAACATAGGGTCTGATGAAAGGGTGGAACTGAAAGAAATCAGTATTTGTAGGGAAATGGTGTTGGGAAAATTGATGGGACTGAAGGCTGATAAATCCCCAGGGCCTGATAATCTACATCCCAGGGTACTTAAGGAAGTGGCCCTAGAAATAGTACATGCATTGCTGGTCATCTTCCAGAACTCGATAGACTCTGGAACAGTACCCATGGATTGGAAGGTAGCTAATGTTACCCCACTATTCAAAAAAGGTGGCAGAGAAAAAGCGGGGAATTATAGACCGGTAAGCCTGACATCGGTAGTGGGGAAAATGCTAGAGTCCATTATAAAAGATATAATAGCAGAGCACTTGGAAAGCAGTGACAGGATCGGACAAAGTCAACATGGATTTACAAAAGGTAAATCATGCTTGACTAATCTACTGGAATTTTTTGAGGATGTAACTGGTAAAATAGATAAGGGAGAACCAGTGGATGTGGTGTATTTGGACTTTCAGAAGGCTTTCGATAAGGTCCCGCATAAGAGGTTAGCGTGCAAAATTAAGGCACATGGGATTGGGGGCAAGGTATTGACTTGGATAGAGAACTGGTTGGCGGACAGAAAGCAAAGAGTTGGAATAAACGGGTCGTTTTCCGAGTGGCAGGCAGTGACTAGTGGGGTACCGCAAGGATCGGTCCTAGGACCCCAGCTGTTCACAATACAGGTAGACTATCCTTTATCCGAAAACCTCGGGACCAGCCGAGTTTCGGATAAAGGAGAATTTCGGATTTCGGAAGGTGGGACGGCGGGGGTCCGCGGGGGATCGGCGGGGGTCGGGGCGGGGGGGGTCGGCGGTTGTCGGGGCTGGCGGGGTCCGCGGGGGGGTCGGCGGTTGTCGGGGCTGGCGGGGTCGGCGGTTGTCGGGGCTGGCGGGGTCCGCGGGGGGGTCGGCGGTTGTCAGGGCTGGCGGGGTCGGCGGTTGTCGGGGCCGGCGGGGTCCGCGGGGGGGTCGGCGGTTGTCGGGGCTGGCGGGGTCGGCGGTTGTCGGGGCTGGCGGGGTCGGCGGTTGTCGGGGCTGGCGGGGTCGGCGGTTGTCGGGGCTGGCGGGGGGGTCAGCGGGGGGGTCGTGCGCACGACTTACCCTTTATCCGAACTTCCGCAACCGGAACCCTCTAAAAACCGAAGGTTTTTTCGTTCAGCGTAAGTCGTAGGCACGACTTACGCTGAACGAAAAAACCTTCGGTTTTTAGAGGGTTTCGGTTTTCGGAAGTCCGGATAAATGGTAGTCTACCTGTATATATTAATGATCTGGACGAGGGAATTGGATGTAATATCTCCAAATTTGCAGACGACACAAAGCTGGGTGGGAGGGTATGCTGTGAGGAGGATGTCATGAAACTCCAGTACGATTTGGACAGGTTGGGTGATTGGGCAGAAACATGGCAAATGCACTATAATGTGGATAAATGTGAGGTTATCCACTTTGGTGGCAAAAACAGGAAGGCAGATTATTATTTGAATGGCAATAGATTGGGAGAAGGGGAAGTGCAGAGACCTGGGTGTTCTTGTGCACCAGTCGCTGAAGGTAAGCATGCAGGTGCAGCAGGCGGTTAAGAAGGCAAATGGTATGTTGGCCTTCGTAGCAAGAGGGTTCGAGTACAAGAACAAGGATGTCTTGCTGCAGTTGTACAGGGACTTGGTGAGACCGCACCTTGAGTACTGTGTGCAGTTTTGGTCACCTTACCTGAGGAAGGACGTTCTTGCCATGGAGGGAGTGCAGCGAAGATTCACCAGGCTGATACCTGGGATGGCAGGAATGACGTATGAGGAGAGATTGTGTCGATTAGGCTTATACTCACTGGAGTTTAGAAGATTGAGAGGGGATCTCATCGAAACCTATAAAATTCTGTCAGGTCTGGACAGACTAGATGCAGGAAGGATGTTTCTGATGGCTGGGGAGTCCAGAACCAGGGGTCATAGTCTAAGGATAAGGGGTAAGCCATTTAGGGCTGAAATGAGGAGGAATTTCTTCACCCAGAGAGTGTTGAACCTGTGGACTTCTCTGCCACAGAGGGTGGTGGAGGCCAGTTCATTAAATATATTCAAGAAAGAGTTGGATATATTTCTTAAGGCTAAAGGGATCAAGGGATATGGGGAGAAGGCAGGGACAGGGTTCTGAATTTGGATGATCAGCCATGTTCACATTGAATGGCGGAGCAGGCTCGAGGGGCCGAATGGCCTACTCCTGCTCCTATCTTCTATGTTTCTATGTTTCTATGTTTATAGCTCCAAACAAAAGCTACAAGTATGTAGACAGAACGCTATTTTTTTCTCTTTCTTTCACACAAATACAGACTGATAAACACAGCTATAAAAAAAAACTATAATTTTTACCTCAAAGCTTTGAAATTTACAAACAATTACATGGGCATAGAAGTTTACAGCACAGAAGCAGGCCATTCGGCCCAACAGGTCTATGCCGGTGTTCTGCTCCACACAAGCCTCCTCCCACCTTACTTCATCTCAGCCTATCCCTATATGCTTCTATTTCTTTCTCCCTCATGTACTTATCCAGCGTCCCCTTAAATGCATCTGTGCTGTTCATCGCAACCACTCCATGTGTAGCGAATTCCTCATTCTCACCACTCTCTAAGTAAAGAAGTTTCTCCTGAAATCATTAATGGATTTAATTAGTTACTATCTTATATTTATGGTCTACCATTTTGGATTCCCCCACAAGAGGAAACACCTTCTCTACATCTACCCTATCAAACCCCTTCATAATTTTAAAGACCTCTATCAGGTCACCTCTCGGTCTTCTTTAACTAAAAATGTAACTCTATTATTTAACAAAGGGTAGAGAGAAAAAGCAGAAAATTAATAGTCCTGTAATTCTAACATCTGTTGTGGGGAACTTATTTGGAATCTATAACTAAGGACAGAGGCCTAGAAATTCAGTTGCGTGCGCCAGCCGTTAGCGCCTTAGGAGGAGTAGATCTCGAGCGCTAGGCACTTAGTGCCCGGGCGCAGCGCGATCTGCGCCTACGCCCAACTTCAGTAGACATTTAGCGCCGGCGCAAAGTGTTTGCACGTGCTCAGCTGCGCGCGCAGATTATGACGTCATTTCCTCGTGCAACGCCCTTTGTGCGCCCCAATCCGGAACTTCAGTCGCGCCCGCCCAATGTGGGCGTGGCGCTCCTAAGAACTGTGAACTGGAACGCAGCAGAGGCCATGCGGGCCGCGGGGAGCACTAATTAAAGAGCACTTACCCTGAACTATAAAGGCCAGCCATTTTGCAGCAATCACTCTTGTGCAACGGATTTCTGGACAGAGACCAAGGAAGAGAGCTTACTGCTTTGGCCCAACATAGGAGAGGTATTTTTGGCTTCAGGCCAGAGCTTGGCAATTCGCCTTCATTGTGAGGTCATTGTTTGCCAGTATATTATGGGGGCTGCATGGGGTGCCAACCCTCAGTTTCAGCATTATGTGCGAAGGGCTCGCAGACGCTGTGTGAGAGGGGCAGCCCTGGCTAGACGCAGAGGGGGCAACAGGCGTCGGCAACCTAGGCCTTACCCACTCAGGAAATACCGCCAGCAGGTGTCCTATCTCACCATGCCTGCCACACAGTGTGTTAGGAGGCTGCGCTTCAGAATGGAGGTGGTTGCAGAGATCTGCCAGCTGCTTCACAGAGATCTGCGTCCACAGCTGAGGTGCAGGACGTCTCTGTCGGTGGAAGTGAAGGTCACGGTGGCTCTGAACTTCTATGCAAGCGGCTCCTTCCAAGCCGCTGTTGGGGACATTGCTAACATATCCCAGTTCGCGGTGCATTGCTGCATCCGCCAGGTGACCAATGCCCTTTTCAGAAGGAGACACCAATTCATCTCCTTCCCCATGACCCTGGAGAAGCAGCAGCAGCGTGCAGTGGGATTTGCGAGAACAGCGGGCTTCCCCATGGTGCAGGGCGCCATTGACTGCACGCATGTGGCTTTGCGGGCACCTATCGACAATGCCGAGGATTACCGCAACCGGAAGGGCTACCATTCCCTCAATGTACAGCTGGTGTGTGACCACAGGCAGCGCATCCTAGCTGTCAATGCCCGCTTTCCAGGCAGCAGCCACGATGCATTTATCCTGCGACAGACTACTGTGGCTGACATGTTCCAGGCACAGCCTCTCCCAAGAGGATGGCTTATCGGGGACAAAGGCTATCCTTTGTGTACCTGGCTCATGACCCCGCTCCGCGCGCCCAGGACCCCTGCTGAGGAGGCATACAACGAAAGCCATCAAGCCACTAGGAACATCATAGAACAAACGATTGGCGTCCTCAAGCAATGGTTCCGCTGCCTGGATCGTTCCGGAGGATCTCTGCAGTATTCGCCGGAGAGAGTCTCCCAGGTCGTGGTCGTCTGCTGCATGCTGCACAACCTGGCTATCCGCAGGACTCAGGCACTGCCACCTCACGCTGGAGCACCACCTCAGGAGGAGGAGCAGGAGGAGCATGAGGAGGAGGAGGAGGAGGAGTACCAGCCCAGGAGGGAGGCACAAGGTCCAAGGGCCGCCCGTCGGCGGCTTATTGAACGTCACTTCTAGGCCCCCTGTCAGGGAATGGCTTGTGGCAATGAAGGGACCTGAATGCAGCCGCTCCGCAAGCCCTCAGCCGGTTAAGGCAACAACCACTTCAAACATCAAACATGGACAAGCCGAATAAATAAAATGCTTTATTGAACAAACTCAGGGCCCTTCCCACATGAAACCCAAAAACAGACAACACACTCAAAAAACACACACATGACTCACTCCCAGAACCTGGGGAGGAATAACAAAACATTTCCACAAAAATGGCCTTCATCCTCGGCCTTACAAAAACCATCCCCATAAACAAAACAGCCATCCCCATATAAAAACAACCATCCCCATATAAAAACACATTTGCCCACACCCTCTACTTTGTGGCCCGCGAGGGCGATTCCTTGACCAGCCTTTTGCGGCCCCTGGCCGCCCTGCTGCTCCTCCTCAAAGTGTGCCCAGTGGCTGCTGCAAGGCTGGGGGAAGGCTCCTGAGGGGCACATGGCGTGACGGCAGATGCCCTTGGGGGTCGGCCTAGACGAGCTCTGGCCCTCGAGGGGCCGGCTGGTGACTGCTGCAGCTGTGGCTGGGCAGCAGCAGTCTCTCCAGCAGCTCATCGCAGCTCCACTGGGGGAGTGGCAGTGGCGGCTGCAGGAATGGGGGCAAGCTGGCTGATGGCAGGCGCTCGCTGCTCGCCTGAGACACTGGCACTCGCCTGGGCCAGCACTGCAGCATGCGCAGCAATCTGCTGAAGGACAGACCGCTGTGCTGCTGCAGCGCGGCGGGTGCCCTGGCGATGCCTGGCTGACACAGCGAGTGTGGCAGCAGTGAGTGCCCGTACTGCTCTGGTCTGTGTCCGCATCAGACCAGCCAGTGACTGCACGGCACCACTGATCACCTGGCGACTCGTGGACTGTTCTGCCCCGAATTCGGCCCGACTCGCGGACTGTGCTGCCCCGAATTCGGCCCGACTCGCGGCCTGTGCTGCTTTGAATTGCTCGAAACTCCTGGCCTGTGAGGTGCCGAAATCGGCCACACTACGAGCCAGGGACCCGATGGCCTCAGGCAACCGTGCCACAACCCCCATGAACTCGGTGTGCCGGCGATCCGAGTCCACGGACATTTGATCGAGGAGGCGCACCTCCTTGGCGAGGACCGTCTCCGGACTGGAGGCCGGACTCTCCCTCTGGGGAGAAGGCCGCCGAGCTGGCCGACCCTTCCCGCGTTGCTGGATGCCACTGGGCCCAGCAACTACACTCCCCTGCGACCCTTCCCCCCTCTGGGAAGAAGGCCGCCGAGCTGGCCGACCCTTCCCGCGTTGCTGCACGCCACTGGGCACAGGAGCTACACTCCCCTGCGACACTTCCCCCTGGCTGTCCTCCAGGGAAGACGTGTCCCCTCCATTGGCATCCCCTGGCGCGGCTGAGGGTTCCCCTGATGGGCCGCCTTGCTCTTCCTCTTCCTCCTCCTTCTCCTCCTCTTCCGAGGGGCTGTCACTGGCAGCTTCAGGGACCTCCTCCTCACCATCTGAAAGCAGGAAGGCACAAGAGTAGCTTTAGAGTGAGGAGAGGGCGTCAGCGAGGGAGGCATGAGTGGTGGCATTCAGCGCATTGGTCGGACAGTGGCAAAGGGTGTAGATCTGAAGCGCAAGTGGGACAAGAGAGGTCCAAAAGGTGATGTCCTTACCATTGGTGCCCAGAACAGGGTCGGCATCTCCAGATGCAACGGGGCCAATCACCCGGGCACCCATGAGGCTACCCACGCGCTCTTCAAGGTCACTGAGCTGCTGGATCTGGGGACGGCCTCCCCCGGTCACAGTCCGGCTCTTCTGATTGTGTGCCAGCTTGGCCTGCAAGAGAAAGGACGGCCTCTAAGTACAGTGTGGTGCCCAGATCTTGTGTGCACTGCCTCCCATGGTCGAATAGCTTGGCCAGTGTGGTGCCCAGATCTTGTGTGCACTGCCTCCAATGGTCGAATAGCTTGGCCAGTGTGGTGCCCTGATCTTGTGTGCACTGCCTCTCATGGTCGAATAGCTTGGCCAGTGCGGTGCCCTGATCTTGTGTGCACTGCCTCCCATGGTCGAATAGCTTGGCCAGTGTGTAAAGTGCAGAATGTGCAATTGATGTTCATGCCAGTCCCAGAGCTGCTGGATGAGGGCTGGCCATTAGGGCTTTTAGGTCCCTTTGCCCATAATGTGAGGTGCACATGCAAGGATGAGGAGGACACTGGAAAGGGGACTCACCCTGACAATCCTTGTGAGGTCATTGAACTTTTTCCGGCATTGGACACCAGTCCTGGGGACCTCGCTGTTGGATGTGACCCTGTGGGCGACCTCCCTCCAGGCTTTCCTGTAGACGCTGGTGGCAGGCTTCTTGCCACTGTCCGGGAACAAGAGTTTGCGTCTCCTTTCCAAAGCCCTAACCAGCACCCTCAAATCATGGCCAGTGAAGCGCTGCGCTCGTTCACGGGCCTTCTGCATCTTTCCCGGCGCTATTTCTGTTCAGCAGCAGTGTTTAGGCCTAGCTGGAGGGCTGCAGTGTCCAGGGCGTGGCAGCAGACGAACTCGACCCTTCCCCCTTTAAGAGCTGGCCGGCGCCAGGGTGTCTGCTGTCAATCAAGAAATGACCGCAGCTGCGCTGCGCCCGGCCTCGGCGTTGTAGCTCAGCACCGCCGGCTTTGCGCCTAAAGATAGTTGTGTAACGTCAGTTTTAGCGCTCGAGCAAACTCTTAGGGTGAAGCTACTGAATATCGGCGAAGTGGCCTTGACTTTGCGCCGGGCGCAAACTTTACCGGCCGCCCGACTTTTCCGCCCCAAAAGTGGCTATACTGAATTTCTAGGCCAGAGTGACTGAGCACTTAGAGAAATTTGAGCTGACTAGAGAGAACCAACATGCATCTATCCATGACAGCATTGATAGCAGTGACCACTGCACAGTCATTGTGGTGACTAAGTCTCGTCTTCACACTGAGGACACCCTCCATCGAGTTGTGTGCTAAATCGAATAGATTCAGAACAGATCTAGCAGCTCAAAACTGGACATCCATGAGGTGCTGTGGGCCATCACCAGCAGCAGAATTGTATTCCACCACAATCTGTAACCTCATGGCCTGGCAAATCCCTCACTCTACCATTACCATCAAGCCAGGGGACCAACCGTGGTTCAATAAGGAGTGTAGAAGAGCAGCACCAGGTGTACCTAAAAATGCAGTGCCAACCTGGGGAAGCTGCAACACAGGACTACATGCATGCTAAAAAGCAGAAGCAGCATGCTATGGACAGAGCTAAGCGATTCCACAATCAACGGATCAGATCAAAGCTGTGCAGTCCTGCCACATCCAGTCATGAATGGTTGTGGACCATTAAACAACTAACAGGAGGATGAGGCTCCATGAATATCCCCATCCTCAATGATGGTGGAGCCCAGCACGTGAGTGCAGAAGACAAAGCTGAAGCGTTTGCAACCACCTTCAGCCAGAAGTGTTGAGTGGATGATCCATATCGACCTCCTCCTGAGGTCCCCACCACCACAGAAGCCAGTCTCCAGTCAATTCGATTCACTCCACGTGATATCAAGAAACGGCTGAGCGCACTGGATAAAGCAAAGGCTGTGGGCCCCGACAAAATCCCGGCTGTCGTGCTGAAGACTTGTGCTCCAGAACTAGCCGTGTCTCTAGCCAACACTGGCATCTTCAGCTGCTTCATCAATGACCTTCCCTCCAACATAAGGTCAGAAATGGGGATGTTCGCTGATGACTGCACAGTGTTCAGTGCCATTCACAGCTGCTCAGATAATGAAGCAGTCCATGCCCACGTGCAACAAGACCTGGACGACGTTTAGGCTTGGGCCGATAAGTGGCAGGTAACATTCGCGCTACAGAAATGACAGGCAATGACTATCTCCAATAAGCGAGAGTCTAACCACCGCCCCTTGACATTCAATGGCATTACCATCGCCGAATCCCCAACCATCAACATCCTGGGGGTCATCATTGACTAGAAACTTAACTAGACCAGCCACATAAATACTGTGGCAACAAGAGCAGGTCAGAGGCTGGGTATTCTGCGGCGAGTGTCTCACCTCCTGACTTCACAAAGTCTTTCCACCATCTACAAGGCACAAGTCAGGAGTGTGATGGAATACTCTCTACTTGCCCGGATGAGTGCAGCTCCAACAACACTCAAGCAGCTCAACATCATCCAGGACAAAACAGCCTGTTTGATTGGCACCCCATAAGAACATAAGAAATAGGAGCAGGAGTAGGCCATACGGCCCCTTGGGCCTGCTCCGCCATTCAATAGGATCATGGCTGATCTGAATCTAGACTCACGTCCACTTCCCTGCCCTCTCCCCGTAACCCCTAATTCCCTTATCTGCTAGGAACTGTCTATCTCCATTTTAAATTTATTTAATGTTGCAGCTTCCACAGCTCTCTGGGGTAGCAAATTCCATAGATTTACTACCCTCTGAGTGAAGAAGTTTCTCCTCATCTCAGTTTTGAAACGGCAGCCCCTTATTCTAAAATTATGCCCCCTAGTTCTAGTCTCACCCATCAGTGGAAACATCCTCACCGCATCCACCCGATCAAGCCCCCTCACAATCTTATATGTTTCGATAAGATCGCCTCTCATTCTTCTGAACTCCAATGAGTAGAGTCCCAACCTACTCAACCTTTCCTCATACGTCAACCCCCTCATCTCTGGAATCAACCGAGTGAACCTTCTCTGAACCGCCTCGAGAGCAAGTATATCTTTTCTTAAATATGGAAACCAAAACTGCACGCAGTATTCCAGGTGTGGCCTCACCAATACCCTGTATAACTGCAGCAAGACTTCCCTGTTTTTATACTCCATCCCCCTTGCAATAAAAGCCAAGATTCCATTGGCCTTCCTGATCACCTGCTGCACCTGCATAATAACTTTTTGTGTTTCATGCACCAGGACTCCCAGATCCCTTTGTACGGTACCACCACCTTAAACATTCACTCCCTCCACCACTGGCGTACCGTGGCTGCAATGTGTACCATGTAGAAGATGCATTGCAGCAACTCGCCAAGGTTTCTTCAGCAGCACCTCCCAAACCCGTGACCTCTACCACCTAGAAGGACAAGAGCAGCAGGTGCATGGGAACACCACCACCTCCAAGTTCCCCTCCAAGTCACACACCATCCTGACTTGGAAGTATATTGCCGTTCCTTCATCATCGCTGTGTCAAAATCCTCCCTAACAGCACTGTGGGAGTACCTTCACCACACGGACTGCAGCGGTTCTAAAAGGCCTCTCACCACCACCTTCTCAAGGGCAACTAGGGATGGGCCACATCCCATGAAAGAATTAAAAAAGAACTTAGCGAATAGCACCTATTGTGTATCACACATCACCGGAATATCCAATCCTGAACCATTAGCATAGTCCTTTGGCATCCTGGCACAGTGTTGCCCCATGGCTGGGCCTAGTAGAAAAACCGGGCAGGAAACTGGAGCCAGCTGCAGGCCTCAGATATCTGCAGTATGGGTTTCACTCCTGGTCTTGGGGCAAAAAAATCAATTTTGGCTTGCAAAGAAACTGCCCATCTACCTTCTGGCCTTGCTGCTGGGCCTCCTGAGACTCTCCAGTCTATAAAAGGGGTGCCCGACTGATGAGAGAAGAGGAAATTAAACGCCCCCCCCCACCTCATTAACATGGCATTGTTGGGCCTGTACCTATTGCAGGGGGAGTCGCTGGTCTGCTCCATAGGGAAGCCCCAAAAATTCTCAGACAAAGTAAAAAGGGTCTCCTCCAAGCTTTTCCAGACCTTTGCACCCAGGGAATGGGTGATTCACATGGTAAATATCAGGAAAGTCAGCCCCATAAGTGTTCATACATACGATTGGTCTCTCCAGCACAAACTGTTCCATTTCACTAAGAACAACCGCTATATCACTTTTGCCTTCACATGTCTTAATCTGATAACCTTTAAGGATTTTTCTCTGCCCTACCAGTAATTAGAGAGCTGTTCCGTTTGGACGGACTTCACTTGGCCAGTGCTGGGACTAGAGTCCTGGCGAATCGAATAACTAGGGCTTTAGAGAGGGTTTTAAACTAATTAGTGGGGGGGAGGTTTTAAGAGAGCGAAAAATAAAAATGACAGTGGAGAAGGCAATAGAGCAAGGTAGCAGTGGGGGAATTAAAAACCAGAGCGTGTCAGGAAGGGACAGAATGTATAATGGTAAAGTAGTAAAGGGGGTAAAAGCAGGAATAAATTGTCAGAAAACATATTTGAAAGTTCTTTATCTGAATGCAGGCAGCATTCGTAACAAAATAAACAAGTTGACGGTACAAATAACTACACGTGGGTATGATCTGGTGGCCATTACGGAAACATGGCTGGTGGCATAGTGGTTAGCACTGTTGCCTCACAGCGCCAGGGACCCGGGTTCAAATCTGGCCTCGGGCGACTGTCTGTGTGGAGTTTGCACATTCTCCCTGTGTCTGCGTGGGTTTCCTCCGGGTGCTCCGGTTTCCTCCCACAGTCCAAAGATGTGCAGGTTAGGTTGATTTGGCTATGATAAATTGACCCTTAGTGTTAGGGGATTAAATACGTGGGGTTACGGAGATAGGGTGGGATATGTGTCGGTGCAGGCTCGATGGGCTGAAATGGCCTCTATCTGCACTGTAGATTCTGTGATTCTGTGAAGATGATCATGACTGGGAACTAAACATACCAGGGTATTTGACAATTAGGAAGGACAGACAGGAAGGAAAGGGAGGTGGGGTTGCTATGTTAATCAAGCATGGAATCACTGCAATAGTCAGAAATGATATTGGGTCAAAGGATCAGGATAGTGAAACAGTTTGGGTGGAGATAAGGAATAATAAGGGGAAAAAGTCACTAGTGGGCGTAGTCTATAGGTCTCCTAACAGTTGCAACTCTGTTGGTCGGTGTATAAATCAGGAAATAGTTGGGGCTTGTAATAAGGGAACAGCTATAATCATGGGGGATTTTAACTTTCATATTGACTGGACTAATCAAATTGGGCATGGAAGCGTTCATAGAGTGTACTAGGGATGGGTTCCTTGAGCAGTATGTAACTGAACCAACCAGGGGGCAGGCAATCTTAGATCTGGTCCTGTGTAATGAGACAGGATTAAAAAAAAATGTCCTACTAAAGGATCCCCTTGGAATGAGTGACCATAATATGGTTGAATTCCAAAATCAGTTTGAGGGTGAGAGAGTTGGATCTCAAACCAGCGTACTGAGCTTAAATAAAGGAGACTATGAAGGTATGAGAGTAGAATTGACTAAAGTGGACTGAGAAAACAGATTAAAGTGTAAGACGGTACAAGAGCAGTGGTCTACATTCAAGGAGGTATTTCACATCTTTCAAGATAAATATATTCCACTGAGGAAAAAGGGGAATAAAAGAAAAGACAGCCATCCGTGGCTTAGTAAAGTAATAAAGGATAGCATCCGACTGAAAACAAGGGCATATAAAGTAGCCAAATCTAGTGGGAGGATAGAAGATTGGGAAGCATTTAAAAGCCAGCAAACAATAACTAAAAGATTAATTAAGAAAGGGAAGATAGATTATGAAAGTAAACTAGCAAAAAATATAAAAACAGATAGCAAGAGTTTCTACAGCTATATAAAAAGAAAAAGGGTGGCTAAAGTGAACGTTGGTCCCTTAGAGGATGGGACCGGGAAACTAGTGGTGGGGAACATGGAGATGGCAAAGACGCTGAACAAATATTTTGTATCAGCCTTTACAGTAGAGGACACTAAAAATATCCCAACACTGGACAAACAGGGGGCAATAGGGGGGGGGGGAGGAGCTAAACACGATTAAAATCACTAAGGAGATGGTACTCGGTAAAATAATGGGACTTAAGGCGGATAAATCCCCCGGACCTGATGGCCTACATCCTAGGGTCTTGAGAGAAGTGGCGGTAGGGATTGTGGATGCATTGGTGATTATTTTCCAAAACTCCCTGGACTCAGGAAAGGTCCTGGCAGATTGGAAAACTGCTAATGTAACACCCTTATTTAAGAAGGGAAGTAGACAAAAAGCCAGAAACTATAGACCAGTTAGCCTAACATCTGTGGTTGGCAAAATGTTGGAGTCCATTATTAAGGAAACAGTAACAGAGCATTTGGATAAACATAATTTAATAGGACAGAGTCAGCATGGTTTTATGAAGGGGAAGTCATGTTTGACAAATTTGCTCGAATTCTTTGAGGACGTAACATACAGGGTGGATAAAGGGGAACCAGTGGATGTAGTGTATTTGGACTTCCAAAAGGCATTTGACAAGGTTCCACACAAAAGATTACTGATCAAGATAAAAAATCACAGAATTGGGGGTAATATACTGGCATGGGTGGAAGATTGGCTATCTAACAGAAAACAAAGAGTTGGGATAAATGGTTCATTCTCGGGCTGGCAATCAGTAACCAGTGGTGTTCCGCAGGGGTCAGTGCTGGGACCCCAACTCTTTACAATCTATATTAACGATTTGGAGGAAGGGACCGAGTGCAACATATCCAAGTTTGCCGATGATACAAAGATGGGAGGGAAAGCAGTGAGTGAGGAGGACATAAAAAACCTGCAAAAGGACATAGACAGGCTAAGTGAGTGGGCAGAGATTTGGCAGATGCAATATAATGTTGGAAAGTGTGAGGTTATGCACTTTGGCAGAAAAAATCAAAGAGCAAGTTATTATCTAAATGGAGGGAAACTGCAAAGTGCTACAGTACAAAGGGATCTGGGGGTCCTGGTGCATGAAACACAAAAAGTTAGTATGCAGGTGCAGCAGGTGATCAGGAAGGCCAATGGAACCTTGGCTTTTATTGCAAGGGGGATGGAGTATAAAAACAGGGAAGTCTTGCTGCAGTTATACAGGGTATTGGTGAGGCCACACCTGGAATACTGCGTGCAGTTTTGGATTCCATATTTAAGAAAAGATATACTTGCTCTCGAGGCGGTTCAGAGAAGGTTCACTCGGTTGATTCCGGAGATGAGGGGGTTGACGTATGAGGAAAGGTTGAGTAGGTTGGGACTCTACTCATTGGAGTTCAGAAGAATGAGAGGCGATCTTATCGAAACATATAAGATTGTGAGGGGGCTTGATCAGGTGGATGCGGTGAGGATGTTTCCACTGATGGGTGAGACTAGAACTAGGGGGCATAATCTTAGAATAAGGGGCTGCCCTTTCAAAACTGAGATGAGGAGAAACTTCTTCACTCAGAGGGTAGTAAATCTATGGAATTTGCTACCCCAGAGAGCTGTGGAAGCTGCAACATTAAATAAATTTAAAATGGAGATAGACAGTTTCCTAGCTGATAAGGGAATTAGGAGTTATGGGGAGAGGGCAGGGAAGTGGACGTGAGTCTAGATTCGGATCAGCCATGATCCTATTGAATGGCGGAGCAGGCCCGAGGGGGCGTATGGCCTACTCCTGCTCCTACTTCTTATGTTCTTATGTAGTTCTGACATTTTTTGGTTGCTTAATGAGATATGATACAATTTCATAACTGTCCCAAATTCTCTTAAACCTTTTCTACTTGCTTGCTAGATTACCTGCCCTCTCCAGTATTGTTAGGAATGGTACCTGAATAATAGATCTGCAGAACTACACAATGGCTACATGCTACATGGGTGTTTAACATATTTCTATTTTTAATGACATTTCAATTGATACTGTTACACAGAGCAGCATAGAGTCAAACAAAAACAGTATAGGGCCTGTATTTGATCAGTTTAGAGTACTTAGCTGAAAAGTACAGAGCTGTAGGAAGCTGGCTTTCCTGGCTTCAGATGTTCTTTTTTTTCTTTAAAAATATTCTGATATAAGTTACTTCCAATCTGATTCCATCTAATGTTTGTTATGAGCATCAGATGGAGGGAGTCACAGCACGCAGGGAGGTTTTCTTCTCTTACAACGGGCGGAAGGGACCTCCCCAGGAGATGAACGCAGCCTGGATGAACATTGCACAGGAGGGCATAAGCAGGGATGTCGTTAGGAGGACCAGGCTGCATTGACGCAAACCTTTCAATGATCTCAGTAGATCACGAAACGTTACTGCAAAGTCACACTCAAACCTCATCCTGCTGTGCCACTCATCACATCCCCATCACTCTGCCTTCTCTACCCTACTCCTGCACATCCTTACTCACACCAACGTAGCTTGTACCTTCACCCATCCCTCTCTAGCTACATTATCACTTCCCCATCTCACTAGCCAACCCTCACACTCATCCTAGTCCAATCATACCAACTAACAACACACAAGGGTAGGCACTTGGATGTTTTAGCCACTGTTCATGTGAAGTTTCTGTTAATGTCTTGTCAAACATTGAAACCTTTATTTACAACACTTTGCGTTCTTGGACAGATTTGTGTGCACCTTTGGAAGTGGCTTAGTGAGTTGCAGTGAATAGTGAGACATAACGGTACCCAGGCAATGGTGATGAGTGTGAAAGGAATGGCTTGGGCATTGTAGAGATGCTTTATGGTGTTGGTGTAGGGTAGTGCAAACCTGGTGCATCATGTGGCAGCCAGGGTGTACAGTGTAAAGTGAAGTAAATCTGGCTATGGTGAGGCTATCCCTGGCGTCACGGGCAGCAATGTAGTCGGGTGCTGATGCCTTGTGTCCTGTGCAGCATCAGTTGATTGCATAGAAGTTTGATGTTGTTGTTGGTGCTGCTGGTGTGCCTGGTGCTGCTGATCGTGGTGGGATTCTGAGGACCAAAGTGAGATAGTTTCAATGGCACCAATGCTGATGTAATAGGTGGCAGGTGAAGTTGAGATGACAGAAGTATATCTGTCAATGGTCAGAGAGGTTGTGCCAATGAGGTGGCACTGGATAGAGAATGGGCTCTAAACACTTGCAGGCTACATAAAGCTCAATCTATCTTCCAAATGCAGTAAGCGACAGTTTCTGAGCTTGGAATGTGAACAGCTGCGAGATGGGAGCTTTTATACCACTTTTGCAGCTGTCAATTAATCAGATAATTCAATGCTGAATCCACTCACGACCTGCTGAGCTGATGTGATCCCTGAGCAGCATATAACCCGTGGGGGAACTCATAAATACTATGTTAAGCTTACCTTTAGATTTTAAGTGCCTCTTAACATCTCTTAATGATCTAAATTGCCTCCCCCGCCGCTTGGTGTCGGGTCTGTTCAGCACTGACAGACCCGATATCTGGGAGATTAGCGTGGAGGCGGGTTGACAGTGGGTTCCCTACCTGCTGAGGAAAAACATTTTTTCCCACCGACCCGCCACCAATTGCACCCGCTGACCCCCCAAAAAAGATCCCCCAAAAAAGATCCCCCTTTAGTCCATTGACCCTTCAGCCTTGGAAAAACCTGCTCATGCTTTGAGATACATTTCCAGGCTTTCCAAAGTCTTTCAGAATTTTTTGTTGCCCTATTGTGACATTTCCCTTTAATTGTTCCCATCCCTTTAAATTTGACTCATAGGTAATTTCTGCTCCCACCACTGGAATGCTTGCTACACCTGTCTGAATCTGCACCTGTGACTATGTTAATGAATTGAACCTCAGAAAATTGGGTGTCAACAGACTGCTTTCATTTCAGTTTCTTTAAAACATGCCAGTAATTATTCTGGTAGAAATAACATCAACATTGGAAAATCTATGCTATAGACTATGAGAGGTACACACCTGAGGTATGCAATGAGATTAGCAAGTTGTGATGAAAGCAGTAAGATAGAACATGTAAAAACAAATTCTATAGAATTTGAAAAAGCTGCTCAACCTGCCGTTTTCACCACGCCCCTCAGGTACGCTGCCAAAGAAACCCTGTGTGGGCTTATCATTCTCAAGGATGATTTAAAAGTGGAATTCCAAAAAAAATTCAGACCACAGGTGCTGTGAGAAATGCACAGGTTGAGTTTTGCACCTCAAAGAAGTTATAAATCACACAACCAGGCTTTATTGCAAGACCGTGGCAGTTACTTTAATTTCACAAAGCAGAAGTCTTAGAAATTCCTGAACAGAATTATACTCACTGCAAATGAACCAGAGCTGCACAGATCTCCTGATCATTTTCATGAATGTAAGGTTGGCTCGTTTGAAATAATAATCAGTGCTACTGGTCAAGAAGCTGTATTTCCCCCTGAATTCACTTTTAATCTCGAGTGTACAGCTAGCTCTGTGTGGTGGCTGGCTTATGCAGGAGATTGCATCTAAGCAAGTTGAAGTTACGGGATTGGATGATAAATGACATATTTCTGTTGTTTAGCTTGTACCTTGACAAGTGATTTTCTGCTTCAGAAGGTGCTGTGCCAAAGCAAACACATACCACCTGTCACTGTGATAGTTTTTCACAACGATAATTATTGGGTTACCACTGACAGCAAAGAGCATTATATCAACATCATTTTATGCCTTCCATTAAGAACATTAACCCACACAATGTTGCAGCTAAGATAACTTGCTTCAGCAAAATCACTCACCCATCACCAATGGGGGATCTTGTTCTCAACTTCAGCACAATAAATCAAGGTTTGCTAGTGCTGTTGGGGAGGGTTTAACCTAGCTTGGCAGGGGGCTGGGCACCAGCATAAAGGAGTTGTTGTATGAACGCATTAAAGCATAGAATCAGGCGGACAGTCTTATAACTGCGATGTTCACTTTATTGTGTAAAATGTCTGACTGCCGTTTTCCCGGGTAATTCCCATAATGCAATGCACATTACATTACCATATTAACTGGTGTTAAAACTTGCACATTACATTACCGTATTGACTGGTGTCAAACTCGCAATCATTACATGACATCCCCCTTTTCCTTGGAAACAAACTTGCAGTTTACAAAAGTTGCTTACAATAACACTGCATAACTTATTTGGTTTATAAACTTTTTACAAACTTGTGTCTTACCACACAACTAAATAATTCCCAGGTTTAAACATTTAACATCACCCATGCAGTTCTCGCACAGTTTATGTTGTGAAATAATCAGACAGTCTTTGGGATATTCTTTTAACCCTTTGAGGTCTGGCTGTATTGGGTATGTCTGACATGTTGGTGTCAGTGGGTATTGCCTGTGTCACAGTGGAATGTGTGTCAGGGTCTACTATACTGTCCTCAGTCCCTTGTGTTTCCTCCTGCTCATGGAGTGTCTCCTTTCATAGAGTCATAGAGTTATACAGCACAGAAAGAGGCCCTTTGGCCCATCGTGTCTGCGCCATCCATCATGCCCTGTCCAATCTAATCCCATTTTCCAGCATTTGGTCCATAGCCTTGTATGCAATGGCTTTCAAGTGCTCATCCAAATGCTTCTTGAATGTTGTGAGGGTTCCTGCCTCTACCACCCTTTCAGGCAGTGAGTTCCAGACTCCAACCACCCTCTGGGTGAAAAAGTTCCTCCTCAAATCCCCTCTAAACCTCCTGCCCCTTACCTTGAATCTATGCCCCCTTGTTATTGACCCCCCTACTAAGGGGAAAAGTTCCTCTTTATCTACCCTATCTATGCCCCTCATCATTTTGTACACCTCAATCAGGTCCCCCCTCAGCCTTCTTTGCTCCAAGGAAAACAACCCCAGCCTGTTTAGTCTTTCTTCATAGCTGAGGCGCTCCATCCCAGGTAACATCCTGGTGAATCTTCTCTGCACCCTCTCCAAAGCAATCACATCCTTCCTATAGTGAGGCGACCAGAACTGCACACAGTACTCCAGCTGTGGCCTTACCAGCGTTTTGTACAGCTCCATCATAACCTCCCTGCTCTTATATTCTATGCCTCGGCTAATGAAGGCAAGTATCCCATATGCCTTTTTAACCACCTTATCTACCTGTTCCGCTGCCTTCAGGGATCTATGTACATGTACACCAAGGTCCCTCTGACCCTCTGTGCTTCCTAGGGCCCTACCACTCATTGTGTATTCCCTTGCCTTATTTGTCCGTCCAAAATGCATCACCTCGCACTTTTCAGGGTTAAATTCCATTTGCCACTTTTCCGCCCATCTGACCAACCCGTTTATATCGTCCTGTAGCCTGAGGCTTCCCTCCTCGCAATTTACCACCCCACGAATTTTTGTGTCATCTGCGAACTTACTGATCATACCTTTTACATTCTCATCCAAATCATTTATGTAGATCACAAACAGCAAGGGACCCAGCACCGATCCCTGAGGTACCCCACTGGACACAGGCTTCCAGTCACAAAAGCAACCTTCGACCATCACCCTCTGCCTCCTGCCACTCAGCCAGTTTAGGATCCAACGTGCCAAGGCACCCTGGATCCCATGGGCTCTTACCTTCTTGACCAGTCTCCTATGCGGGACTTTGTCAAAAGCCTTACTGAAGTCCATGTATACCACATCCACAGCATTTCCCTCATCCACACACCTTGTCACCCCCTCGAAAAATTCAATCAGATTGGTCAGACATGATTTACCCTTGACAAAGCCATGCTGACTATCCCCGATTAATCCTTGCCTCTCCAAGTAGAGACTAATTTTGTCCCTCAGAATTTTTTCCAATAATTTCCCTACCACAGATGTTAGGCTCACTGGCCTGTAATTCCCTGGTTTATCCCTGCTACCCTTCTTGAATAATGGTACTACGTTAGCTGTTCTCCAGTCCTCTGGTACATCCCCTGTGGCCAGAGAGGTTCTGAAAATTTGTGTCAGAGCCCCTGCAATCTCCTCCTTTGCCTCACACAGCAGCCTGGGATACATCTCGTCCGGGCCTGGGGATTTATCCACTTTTTGGCCTGCTAAAACCGCTAGTACCTCCTCCCTCTCGATGCTAATATGTTCAAGTATATCACAGTCCCCTTGCCCGATTTCTATGTCTACATCGTCTTCTTCCATAGTGAACACAGATGCAAAAAATTCATTTAAAACCCCGCCTACATCATCTGGCTCTACACACAGATTGCCACTTTGGTCCCTAATGGGCCCTACCCTTTCCCTGGTTATCCTCTTGCCCTTAATATACTTATAAAACATCTTAGGATTTTCCTTTATTTTGCTCGCCAGTGTTATTTCATGGCCCCTCCTCGCTCTCCTAATTTCTTTTTTAGGTATGCCCCTGCACTTTTTATACTCCTCTAGGGCTTCCTCCGTCTTTAGTCTTTTGTAACTGCCAAAAGCCCCCCTTTTTTTCCTAATGCATTTTTGTATATCCCTTGTCATCCAAGGTTCCCTTTGCTTGTTGGTACCACCCTTGACCTTTACGGGAACATGTTGGCGTTGTACTCTCTCTATTTCCCTTCTGAAAGTCTCCCATTGGTCCATTGGTTCTGTATTTTTTCACAAACGTAGTGTTTCTCGAGTAGCGTGCTCCATCTGGAGATTCTACTACTACTTGACTCCCTGTTTTACTCAAAACTTTGTGGGGTGTGGCATTAAAAGGAGTGGTGAACTTGTCCGCTTTGTCCTGCCGTACCAGCACCGTGTCACCAACTTCCACCTCCGAGTATTGTGTTCTCCGCTGTTCATCTACGTACAGTTTAGACTTGCCTTTTTGTTCTGCGACCCGGTCACGTACTTCCATGCCTGCGCACGACTCTGTGATGTCTGGCAGCTTTCCTCTCATTTTCCGTTTAAAGAGCAGCTCTGCCGGGCTCTTTCCTGTCGTGGCATGGTCAATGCTCCTGTACACAGTCACATATTTTCTAAGTTCACGTTTCCAATCTAGTCCTTCTGACTGAGCAATTCTGATTCTCTTCATCAGTGATGCATTCTGGCGCTCGACTTCTCCGTTAGCCTGAGCCCATTTTGCTGTCGTTTTCAGGTGTTTGATCCCGTTGTTTTCACAGTATTCTTTGAATAATTCAGATCTGAATTGGGGACCATTATCAGATTTGCAGGTGATTGGCAAACCATGACGGCTGAAGATTGACTCTAAACTATCAATAACCTTCTCTGTTGTTGTGCAGGTCATGATGTCGTATTCATAGTAGCAACTATAATAATCAACTACCACAAGAATGGAGTGGTTGGATGGCAAGGGTCCCAGTAAGTCTATAGCTACATCCTGCCAGGGGCCCTCCGGTAATGGTGTTGGTCTCAACGGTTCAGGTGGGTCGGGTCTGGCTACTATCTGACAGCCGTGGCATGCTTAACAGTGTTTTTCAGCTGCCTTGTCCATGCCAGGCCACCAAACCTTGGTTCTGAGAGGTTGCTTTGTTCCAACTATTCCCAAGTGTCCTTCATGTGCTAACACCAGGGCTCGTGCGTGTAACACTGTGGGTAGCACGATGCATGTTCCCCAAAGAACTAGGTACCCAACTACGCCCAGCTCGTTTGCAATTGCTGCATAAGCTTTACAGTTCTCAAAATGTCCGTTTGTGATTGCCTTCCGTACCTCAATCAGCTCTGGGTCGGTAGCAGAGGCTTCCTCCACCTCTCTAGTGGTGAGTGCTTTTGGTGTCGCACTCACAGCTACAAATCTCACATATTCATCTGAGCCATGAGAATGTCTCTCCTGTTTTGCTGTCTCCCCCAGCAATCGTGACAGTGGGTCTGCAATGTTTTGCTCACCTGGAATGTGTATCACATTGAAATCGTACGGCTGTAATCTAAGTACCCATCTCTCTATACGGGCACAGGGTTTAGAGTGTGGGCCGTATATCACTTGTAATGGCTTATGGTCAGTTACCAAGTTAAATTTTCAGCCATACACATATGGATGCAGCCTCTCACAAGCCCATACAAGAGCTAAGGCCTCTCTCTCTGTTTGAGAGTATTTCCTCTCACAGTCTGTTAAACTACGACTTACATAGCATATTGGCACCTCTTGTCCCTGTTGGTCCTGAACTAGTACTGCACCTAAACCTACAGGACTGGCATCTGCTATCATCTTGGTTGGTGCGTCCTTATCACAATATGCTAAAGTGCCGGCTCTGGCCAACTCTTCCTTGAGTGCACTGAATGACTGTCTCTGTTGTGATCCAAATTTAAATGGTGTGTCTTTTCTCGTCAGGCTCTGATAGCGTTGCAAACTGCGGGATGAATCTGCTCCTGTACCCAACGAGTCCCAAGAAACTCCTCACCTCTGTAGCATTCTCTGGTTCCCGAGCTTCTGCCACCGCTCGCACTCTCTCTGCTTTTGGTCCGATGCCCTTTTCAGACAACAGGATTCCCATGAAAATCAATCGGTCCATGTTGAATTGGCACTTCTCTGAGTTTAGTGTCAATCCACTTTCCATTAGTCTGGTCATGACAGCGTGCAGGCGTCTGTCGTGCGTTTCCTGGTCGTGTGCATGCATGATAATGTCGTCTGAGATGTTTTCAACACCCTCTATTCCAGCTAAGGCATTAGCTATCTCGTGCTGATATTGCTCACTAGCTGAAGATACACCGAATATCAGCCTCTTGTACCTATATACTCCGTTATGTACTGCAAACGTTGTGATTTCTCGTGACTCAGGGGTCAGTTCTAGCTGGTGATAACCCCATTTCAGATCTAGCTTACTAAACACCGTCGAGCCGTTCATACCTTGGAGTATCTCATCAACGGTGGGGATTGGATATCATTCCCTCACTATTGCCTGGTTTGCTTGTCTCATGTCTAGGCATAACCTTACATCCTTATCCGCTTTTGGTACAATAACCACAGGATTTACCCATGGGGTGGGACCAGTTACAGGTTCGATAATGTCCATGTCCCTCAATTGTTTTATTTTGGCCTCTACTGCCCCCCTTAAGTTGAATGGTATATGCCTGAGTGGCTGGGCCACAGGCTTCACTTGTGGGTCGATATACAAACTGATCTGTTTTGTGTTCAGCCTTCCTACTCCCTGGAACACCTTTGGATATCGCTGTTCTAGTAGCTGTCTTACATCTACCACAGCTGAGACATCTGCGCCTATTTTTAAAACTCCCAGTTTCATGGCTGTCTCCCTTCCTAGCAACGGCTCTCCATGGCCTTTAACCACAATGAACTCTGCCTGCTCAGTTCTCTTACCTATTGTAATCCCACATGTGAATACACCTTTAACTGACAGTGGTCGGCTAGAAGCATAAGAGAATAACTTTCTCTCTGTCTTAGGGACATGTGACTGACACTTAATGTGTTCTGACTTTAATCCTTCCCATGTATTCTCATCTATCATATTACTAGTTGCACCCGAATCAATTAACATTCTCAGGTTTACTCCCCCCACACAAAAGGTAAGTCTCTCTGTCACGTTATTTCCAGTAACAGCAAATGCAAAGTCATTTTGTTCCTCTACATTGTTCACACTGTGTTTCTTTGTACCCTTTGTGCGGCATACTTTGGAGAAATGATCCTTTCCCTTGCACTTATGACACGTCTGTCCACGTGCTGGGCATTTCGGATCTCTGCCCATGTGGTCTGTGTGTCCACATCTGTAACATTTCCTTTCGTTCCTATCGCCATTTCCCTTTGGTTTCTCTGTCGAGCTTTTTGCATAATACCCTCTTTTCTGTGTAACACGACGAACAGTATCTGTCTCCGCCTTCTCTGTACATGACATGGCTGACATCTGCTCCTCGACGTTTTCACATTGTGAGGTCAATTGTAACGCGCGGGCGAGCGTTAGACCTTGCCCTTCCTCTAGCAATTTCCTCCGCACATAAGCTGACGTGTACCTACTCAGGATAGCGTCTCTTATTTGATTATCCGCATCCCCCCCCAAAAGCACAGTCTTTAGCAGCCTGCCGTAAGCGAGTAGCAAATTGTTGCACAGTCTCACCTGTCTTCTGGGACAACTTATGAAAAGTCTGTCTAGCAAATGCTGCGTTGACCTGGGGCACGAAGTAGTGATTCAAAGCACTAACCACCGCCGTGTAGTCTGTTGGCTCTCCTGTGTCCGGTAGAGTCGAAAAGATATCCTGGACATCTGGTCCTGCTAGGTGTAGAAGTAGAGCTCTTCTCCTCTGCTTCGTGGCACCCGTAGAGGTATCGTCGATAATGAGTCCTTTGCCGTCGGCATAAAGCTCAAAAGACGTAAACCACCTCATCTATCTTGGACCCAACGTGGCTGGCTCGGCGAAGCATGCAAAATTTTGAATGCCGGTCTTCTCCATCCTAGCTAACTAAAACCTGGGCAACTACCTATTTAAAATGATTCCGTTCGTTATCCTCGTCGCCAATGTTGTATGAACGCATTAAAGCATAGAATCAGGCGGACAGGCTTATAACTGCGATGTTCACTTTATTGTGTAAAATGGCTGACTGCCGTTTTCCCGGGTAATTCCCATAATGCAATGCACATTACATTACCGTATTAACTGGTGTTAAACTCGCACATTACATTACCGTATTGACTGGTGTCAAACTCGCAATCAATACACGACAGGAGTAGAAAAGGAATAAGGGCATAAAAGAGTGAGTGTGTTGGATAGTACTAGAGAAGAAAGTAGTACATATTAGATAGGAGCAGACTAAGAAAGACTACGAAAAATTCAAAATGGGTTTAGAATGCATGTACGTAAATGCACAAAGTGTGGTGAATAAGGTTGGTGAGCAACAAGCATAATTAGCCATGTGGCAATATGATGTTGTGGCAACAATGGAAACGTGGCTTAAAAACAGTGAGGACTGGGCACTTAATATTCAAGGGTACAAGTTGTTCAGAAAAGATAGGGAAGGAAAAAAGGGAGGTGGGGTGGCAGTGCTGATTAAGGAAGACATTGTAGTGTTGGAAAGGGAGGTTGTTCTTGGGGGGACATGGACAGAATCCATTTGATTAGAGTTGAGGAGCAAAAATGGTATGAACACGCTATTGGGGGTATTCTATAGGCCTCCAAATAGTGAGAGGGAAGTAGAGGAGCAAATCTGCAGGGAAATCGCAGAGATATGCAAGAGCTATAGAGTGGTGATATTGGGGGACTTTAATTACCCAAATATCGATTGGGATAATGCTACGGTAAAGGAAAAGGAGGGGGACAAATTTCTGAAATGTGTTCAGGAGAATTTCGTTGACCAGTATGTTCTTGGCCCAACTAGGAAGGAGGCATTGCTGGATCTGGTGCTGGGGAATGAGGTGGCCTAGGTCGACCAAGTGTCTGTGGGAGAACACTTTGGTACAAGTGATCATCGTATCATAAGATTTAGATTAGCAATGGAGAGGAGCAAGGAACAATCTAGAATGGAACTTCTAAACTGGAATAGAGTTAACTTCAATGGGATGCGAAAGGATCTAGCCAGGGTAAAATGGAACCAAAAACTACAGGAAAAACTGTGATGGAACAATGGGTGATCTTTAAGGAGGAGATGTTCCAAGTCTAGGCTAGGTACATTCCAACAAGAGGGAAGGGTAAGGGAACCAAAGCAAGGGCTCCTTGGATGACGAAAGAGATAGAGAAGATGATGAAACAAAAAAAGAGGGTGCAAAATGCATGTCAGGTGAATTCTTCAAGGGAGAACCAGACCAAATACATTAAGTTGAGAGGGGAAGTGAAGATGAAAATAAGATTGGCAAAGAGAGAATATGAGAGTAGAATGGTGGTTAACATAAAAGGGAACCCAAAAACCTTCTGTAAACAGTAAGCGGGTAGTAAGAGGCAGGGTGGGGCCTATTAGGGACAAAGAAGGTGTTCTATGCCTAGAGGCGCAGGGCAAGCCTAGAATACTCAATGAGTACTTTGTGTCGGTGTTTACTAAGGAGGTGGATGCTGACAAAATATCGGTAGAAGTGGAAAAGGTAGAAGCAATGGAAGGGGTGAAAATTGATAAGACAGGACGTACTAGAAAGGCTGGGTATGCTTAGAGTGGATAGATCACCTGGTCCAGATCGCTTGCATCCCAGGTTCCTAAGGGAATTAGGGGAGGAGATAGTGGAAGATCTTGCCATAATTTTCCAATCTTCCTTAGATGCGGGGGAGGTGCCTGAGGATTGGAAAGTGGCAAATGCGACACCGTTGTTCAAGAAAGGGTGTAAGGACAATCCTAGTAACGACAGGCCAGTCAGCTTAACATCAATGGTGGGTAAAGTTTTAGAAACAATAATCAAGGAAAAAATTAACGGGCACTTGGAGAGGTTTAAGCTAATTAAGGAGAGCCTACATGGATTAGTAAAAGACAGATCATGTTTGACTAATCTAATTGAATTTTTTGATGAAGTAACAGGGAGGTTTGTTGAAGGGATGTTGTCTACATGGATTTTAGGAAGGCGTTTGACAAAATACCACATACAAGGCTGGTTAACAAAATTGAGGCTCATGGAATAGATGGGTCAGTGGCAGCTTGGATAAGGAATTTGCTTAAGGACATAAATCAGCAAGTTGTGGTAAATGGCTGTTTTTCAGACTGGAGGATGGTAGACAGTGGTGTTCCCCAAGGGTCAGTGCTGGGGCCACTGCTTTTTTTTGACATATCTAAATGACCTGGATATTGGAATACAGAGTAGAATTTCTAAATTTGCCGATGACACCAAACTTGGGGGTGTGGCGAACAGTGAGGATGATACCAATCGATTACAACAGAACATAGAAAGGCTAGTAGAATGGGCAGACAAGTGGCAGATGGAATTTAATGCAGAGATGTGTGAGGTGATGCATTTTGGCAGAAAGAACAGGGAGAGGTAATATACACAGTTTTAAAGAGTGTGAAGTGACAGAGAGACCTGGGAGTTAATGTGCAAAGGTCCCTGAAGGTGGCAGGACATATTGAGAGAGTGGTTATCAAAGCATATGGGATCTTGGGCTTCATAAATAGAGGTATTGAGTACAAAAGTAGAGAAGTTATGCTGAACCTTTATAAAGCACTGGTTAGGCCACAACTGGAGTATTGCGTCCAGTTCTGGTCACCACACTTTAGGAAGGATGTGAAGGTCCTCGAGAGGGTGCAGAGGAGATTTACCAGAATGGTTCCGGGGATAGGGGATCTTAGCTACAAGGACAGGTTGCGGGGTGATTTGATGGAGTTGTCAAGATTATGACTGGTTTGGATAGGCTAGACGGGGAAAGGCGACACAGATTTAAGGTTTTGGGACAAGAGATACAGGGGGGAATGTGAGGAAAAGCTTTTTTACACAGCGAGTGGTGAGGGCCTGGAACTCGCTGCCGATGGAAGTGATGGAAGCGGAGACACTCAATGTTTTCAAAGGGAGACTGGATAGGCACTTGAGGGAAATAAACTTGCAGGGCTACGGGGATAGAGCGGGGGAATGGGACTGACTGGATTAATCTAGAGAGCCGGCATGGACTCGATGGGTCGAATGGCCTCCTTCTGTGCCATTATGACTCTATCACTAGGACTTACCTTATCCAATCAAAGCAATATCCAGTAAAGTCGTTATTCATTGGATGAAAGAAATGCTACAAGGTCAGAACTGTGGCCAATTAATATATTTTGTACGCTCTCAAACATGGACAGTAGGTTGACGGATGAACAATAGACATTCACGGTAAGTTTAGAAGAGGGTCAGAAAGAGAAGATTGGACAGGAAGAAGAGACTGGAGGATGTTACAGAAGAAATAGATCATAACTTTTTAAAGAACTGTTTAGTTCTGTTGGGACACTGGGTTAATATGCATGTAATACATTTTATTAATGTCACAGTAATAAGTTCAATCCTGACATTCCAGGAGCATCATTCCAACAACAACTTGTATTTATATAGCGCCTTTAACATAGTAAAATGTCCCAAGACACTTCACAGCAGCGTTTTAAAACAAAATTTGACACCGAGACACAAAGAAATATTAGAGCAGATGACCAAAAGCTTGGGTCAAAGAGGTAGGTTTTAAGGAGCATCTTAAAGGAGGAAAGAGACGTAGAAAGGCAGAGAAGTTTAGGAAGGGAATTCCAGCGCTTAGGGCCTTGACAGCCACCAATGGTGGAGCGATTGAAATTGGGGATGCTCAAGAGGCCAGAATTAGAGGAGCGCAAATATCTCAGAGGGTTGTGGGGCTGGAGGAGATTACAGAGATTGGGAGGGGCGAGGCCATGGAGGGATTTAAAACAAGGATGAGAATTTTAAAATCGAGGTGTTACTTAACTGGGTGCCAATGTAGGTCAGCGAGCACAGGGGTGATGGGTGAACGGGACTTGGCGCGAGTTAGGACACGGGCAGCAGAGTTTTGGATGACCTCAAGTTTACAGAGGGTAGAATGTGGGAGGCTGGCCAGAAGTGGGTTGGAATAGTCAAGTCTAGGAGGTAACAAAGGCATGGATGGGGATTTCAGCAGCGGATGAGCTAAGGCAGGGATGGAGTCAGGCGATGTTACAGAGGTGGAAATAGACGGTCTTAGCGTTGACACGGATATGTGGTCGGAAGCTCACCTCGGGGTCACATACGACACCAAGGTTGCAAACAGTCTGGTTCAGCCTCAGACAGTTGCCAGGGAGAGGGATGGATTCAGTGGCTAGGGAAAGGAGTTTCTGGCAGGGATCGAAGACAATGGCTTCGGTCTTCCCAATATTTAGTTGGAGGAAATTTGTGCTCATCCAGTACTGGATATCAGACAAGCAATCTGACAATTTAGATACAATGGAGGGGTCGAGAGAGGTGGTGGTGAGGTAGAGCTAGGTGTCATCAATGTGCATGTGGAAACTGATATACCTATCAATTCCTCCAATAAAAGGCGAAGAGTTACGAAGGTGACTAAAGGTTTTTATTGACTAAATAACAGAGCCCACTCTCGTGGGTGATCCGATCCAAGCAGGAGGAATACCAGCCAGTCGCTCACCTTTATACCTGGCCTGGTGGGTGGAGCCAAGGCGGAGTCGGCAGTGGTCATCCCAGGTATAGCAGTGTGGCAAGAGGCGACCTCGTACCGTGATACAATAGTGGTCAGTGATACAGTTATAACGAACAGTGGTGAACAGTGCTAACTACTAACAGTGATACGATAGTGAACGTGGTTTACCACATTCACCCCTTGTTTAGAATTAAGTCCGGCGGGGTGAAGTGTACTACCAATTCTGGTAGGTCAGTCTGTCCGGAGGCTTCGTAAGCCTCTCCGATCGCCGCAGCGGTGGTGTTGCCTTATCCGGTGCTGGTGCCTTATCCGGTGTTGATGCTGGTGTTTGCGTGGTCGGCGAGGGCTCGTGGGGTTCCGGCATGCCGTCTACCTGGACTGAGGTTGGGGGGGGTGGTGGCGGTGTTTCCGGATCGGCTGAGGGTGCGAGGTCTCGTAGGGAGACAGTGTCCTCCCGCCCGTCTGGGTACGCCACGTAGGCGTACTGGGGGTTGGCGTGCAGGAGGTTCACCCTCTCGACCAGGGGGTCCGTTTTATGGGTCCTCACGTGTTTCCGCAGCCAGACCGGCCCCGGGGCGGTCAGCCAGGTTGGTAGAGTGGTTCCCGTAGTCGACTTCCTGGGGAAAACGAACATTCATTCATGGGGGGTGGTGTTAGTGGCCGTGCAAAGTAATGACCGGATGGAGTGCAGCGCTGTCGGGAGGACTTCTTGCCAGCGGGAGGTTGGGAGGCCCTTAGACTTTAAGGCTAAGAGGACGGCCTTCCATACCGTCGCGTTCTCTCTTTCCACCTGACCGTTACCTCTGGGGTTGTAGCTGGTGGTCCTGCTTGCTGCAATACCTCTCTCTAGGAGGAATTGCCGGAGTTCCTCGCTCATGAAGGAGGAGCCCCGGTCGCTGTGTATATAGTTCGGGAACCCGAACAAGGCGAAGAGGGCATTCAGGCACTTAATGACCGTGCTACTGGTCATGTCGGGGCAGGGGAAGGCAAAGGGGAAACGGGAGTACTCATCAACGATGTTGAGGAAGTACACATTACGGTCAGAGGACGGGAGGGGCCCCTTAAAGTCGATGCTCAGGCGCTCGAAGGGGCGGGTGGCCTTGATCAGGCTTGCTCGGTCCGGCCTATAGAAGTGCGGTTTGCACTCCGCACAGGTCTGGCAGTTCCTGGTCATGGTCCTGACCTCCTCGATGGAGTAGGTCAGGTTGCGGGCCTTAATGAAATGGTAGAGTCTGGTGACTCCGGGGTGGCAGAGCTGGTCGTGGAGGGTCTGAAGCCTATCGATATGCGCGCTGGCGCATGTCATTCGTGAAAGGGCATCAGGGGATTCGTTCAGCTTGCCTGGCCGGTACAAGATCTCATAATCGTAGGTGGAGAGCTCGATTCTCCATCTCAAAATCTTGTCATTCTTGATTTTGCCCTTCAGCTTGTTATTAAACATGAAAGCCACCGAACGCTGGTCGGTGAGGAGGGTAAATCGTTTGCCTGCCAGGTAGTGCCTCCAGCGCCGTACTGCCTCCACGATCGCCTGGGCCTCTTTCTCGACCGACGAATGTCGGATCTCGGGGCCCTGTAGGGTCCTTGAGAAGAAGGCCACTGGCCTCCCCTCCTGGTTTAGGGTGGCGGCTAAGGCGAAGTCGGATGCGTCGCTCTCCACCTGAAAGGGGATGGACTCGTCCACTGCGTGCATCGTGGCCTTGGCTATGTCTCCCTTAATGAGGGAGAAGGCCGCGCACGCCTCCTCCGTGAGGGGGAAGGAAGTGGCTTTCAGGAGGGGTCTGGCTTTGTCCGCGTAATTGGGTACCCATTGGGCATAGTAGGCGAAAAGCCCCAGGGTTCTCCTAAGTGCTTTAGGGCAGTGGGGGAGGGGTAGCTCCATGAGGGGGCGCATTCTTTCTGGGTCGGGGCCGATGATTCCGTTCTCCACTACGCAGCCGAGGATGGCAAGGCGCGTGGTGTTAAACACGCATTTCTCCTTATTGTAGGTGAGGTTCAGCCGTTGGGCCGTACGGAGGAATTTCTCCAGATTCGCGTCATGTTCCTGCCGGTCGCGGCCGCAGATAGTGACGTTATCTAGGTAGGGGAATGTAGCCTGCAGTTCGTTCTGGTCAACCATCTGGTCCATCTCCCTTTGGAAGACCGAGACCCCATTAGTGACACCGAAGGGGACCCTAAGGAAGTGGTATAGGCGCCCATTCGCCTCGAAGGCGGTATACTGGCGGTCCTCAGGGTGGATAGGGAGTTGGTGGTAGGCCGACTTCAGGTCGATGGTCGAGAATACTTTATACTGTGCAATCTGATTGACCATGTCAGATATGCGGGGGAGGGGGTATGCGTCCAGCTGGGTATATCTGTTTATGGTCTGGCTGTAGTCGATGACCAGGCGGTTTTTATCGCCGGTCTTTACGACTACGACCTGGGCACGCCAGGGGCTGCTGCTCCCCTCGATAATGCCCTCTTTCAGGAGGCGCCGCACCTCAGAGCTAATGAAGGCTCTGTCCCCGGCGCTATACCGCCTGCTCTTGGTAGCGACGGGTTTGCAGTCAGGGGTAAGGTTAGCAAACAGAGAGGGTGGCGGGACCTTGAGGGTGGAGAGGCTGCAGGTGTTACGCGGTGGGCGGTTTAACGTTTGCTGGTTGTTGACTGTGAGTGGGGGGAGGGGTCCACCGTATGCTAGGGTTACGCTTTGGAGGTGGGATTGGAAGTCCAGCCCTAGTAGGACGGCAGCGCAGAGATGGGGGAGGACGAGGAGTTTAAAGTTTTTATACTCCGTGCCCTTAACCGACAGGGTCACGACACAGTAGCCGCTGATGTCCGTGGCGTGGGACCTCGATGCCATCGAGATTCGGCTGCGCGTTGGTAGGACAGAGAGGGAGTAGTGGCTCACCGTGTCTGGGTGGATGAAGCTCTCCGTGCTTCCGCTGTCGAACAGGCAGGTCGTGGCGTGGCCGTTCACTTTGATGTCCATCATCGACTTGGACAGATGGTGCGGGTGGGCTTGGTCCAGGGTGACGGAAGCTAGTGTGTAGCTGAGCGAGTCGTTGTCATCTGCGGGCGAGGCGGTCGGGCGTGGTGAGTAAAATGGCGTCTCCCACGAGGTAGGGCCCCATGAGGCACTATTGGGGTCGGTTGCCTTAATCAAAGATGGCCGCCCCATGACTCATGTGTGGGGATGCTGGCCTCAGTTGCCCTAAACAAAGATGGCCGCCCCCATGACTCATGTGTGGGGATGCTGGCCTCAGTTGCCCTAAACGAAGATGGCCGCCCCCATAGTTCGCATGCGGCACTGCTGGCCTCTGAGGATCCGCTCCTGCAGGCCTTGGAGAAGTGGCCTTTCTTCAGGCAGGTTTTGCATATGGAGTTTTTGGCTGGGCAGCGCGACCTCGGGTGCTTCTCCTGGCCACAAAAAAAACAGCCGGCGGCCCGATCGCGGATGCCCGATGTCGGGGCCGGTGCCGGGGGTGGCGGGGCCGGTCGGGTCCGGGACGCCGACGCAGAGGTAGGTCCCGGGGGCGGCGCTGGGAAGGGTGCTGTGGTAGGGGTCGGGCCCGAGTCCCAGGGTCGCGAGCAGTACCTGGTGAATGCTTCCTGATCTTGGTGGGCCACTTCCAGGGAGATAGCGAGGGCTTCAGCTTTTTCCATGCTGAGGTCTTTAGCTTCCAGCAGTCTTTGCCGTGAGTACTCGGACCGTAGGCCTTTCAGGAATGCGTCGCGGATATTATCTTCAGTATTTTCGGCTGCCGACACCGATTTAAAGTCACAGTTCCTGGCGAGTGCATATAGCGCCTGTGAGAATTTGGCTACTGATTCTCCTGGCTGTTGCGGCCGTGATCTTAGGAGGTGCCTAGCGTACATGTAGTTTACCGGGGTCCGGTACTTCTGTTTCAGCAGGTTGATGGCGGTCTCGTAGGTAGTCATGTCCTCGATGAGAGTGTATACTCTCGGGCTCAGTTGTGCCTGCAGGACACTTAGTTTGGATGCCTGAGGGACGCTGGATTCTCTCAGGTATGATTCGAAGCAGACCAGCCAGTGTTTAAAGTCTGCGGCTGAGTTTGCTGCTCGTGGGTTCAGGTCCAGGTACGGCGGTCTGAGGGCTCGCAGCCAAGCTGGCTGGTGTGGCTGTGCTCCTGGGAGCTGCGCTGGTGGCTCCTCTGCCAGTTGTGACTCGTTGTCGGACATCATTAAATTTAGTCAATAAAATTGATATACCTATCAATTCCTCCAATAAAAGGCGAAGAGTTACGAAGGTGACTAAAGGTTTTTATTGACTAAATAACAGAGCCCACTCTCGTGGGTGATCCGATCCAAGCAGGAGGAATACCAGCCAGTCGCTCACCTTTATACCTGGCCTGGTGGGTGGAGCCAAGGCGGAGTCGGCAGTGGTCATCCCAGGTATAGCAGTGTGGCAAGAGGCGACCTCGTACCGTGATACAATAGTGGTCAGTGATACAGTTATAACGAACAGTGGTGAACAGTGCTAACTACTAACAGTGATATGATAGTGAACGTGGTTTACCACAGAAACTGATGCTGTGTTTTCAGATGATGTCGCCGAGGGGCAGTGTGTACATGAGAAATAGGAGGGGGCCAAGGACAGATCCTTGGGGGAACCAGAAGTAATGGTGCAGGAGCAGGAAGAGAAGCCATTGCAAGTGATTCTCTGGCTACGATAAAATAGATAAAATAGATAAGAACGGAACCAGGCAAATGCAGTCCCCCGCAGCTGAACGACATTGGAGAGGCGGTGGAGGAGGAAGATGTGGTCAGCTGTGTCAAAGGCAGCAGACAAGTCGAGAAGGATGAGGAGGGATAGTTTACTTTTGTCACAGTCACATAGGATGTCATTTGTGACTTTGATAAGAGATGTTTTGGTACTGTGGCAGGGGCAGAAGCCTGACTGGAAGGATTCAAACATGGAGTGCAGCGGGGACGGATTTAGCTGGTAATATCCCACACTCCATCTTCAACTGGAGGTTCAGCAGTCCCATCATTGGTCTGGGCATTATTTAGTCATTGTAGACGGCCACCTGAATGGAGCGCTGAAGAAAATGAACTCTATAAATAAGGGTCCTATACCTGTAGAATGATCATTTTGCAAAATTCGCAGGATCCTGGGCCTGCCCAGTGATTCCTGGTAAAAACAGTCGGCATCAGCAATATTTAAATGGATTCTCAGCTGCACTCAGGTAAATTTTCATTAGTCATATTAGGCTGTTAGTGGGCTTGGAGAAGTTTTTTTTCGGTTCCATGGTTGAGATATTTATGTCTTTGTCTATGCAGGGACTTCAGCTGATTATTGTGGTAAAATGAATGTGTTACTGGGTCTGCCTTTGGGGCTGGAGGAGGAGGAGGAGGAGGAAGAGTAGCAGGAAGCGAGACATTTGAGACCTGCAGGTGCTGGCATAAGAGGCCAAAGGAGTCCAGGATGCAAGAGGCCTTACAGCACATGGGTCTTCCGCAACAGGATCTCCTACCTCAACTGTGAGTGGGGAGCAGTGTGTCTGATACCTCCGCTTGACCAGGAAGGCTGTGACTGAGCTATGTCACCTGTTGCAGCAACATCTGCAGCCTGGCAGCAGAGCATGCACCATACTGCCTGTGGCTGTTAAGGTAACTGTGGCCCTCAGTTTCCATGCCATAGGGTCATTTCAGGCTGCAACAGGTGACATCAGCAACATCAGTTAATTTGCAGTGCGCTGCTGCATAAGGCAGGTAACAACTGCACTCTTCCACAAGTGAAACAAAATGATCTCCCTTCCTATGGAGACTGCGAAGCAACAGGAGGGAGCTCTGGGATTTGCCTGAATTGCTGGTTTCTCAGAAGTCCAGAGAATCTTAGGCAGTCCCTCGGAACCGAGGATGACTTGTTTCCACATTAAAAATGAGTTCGCAGGTGACTGATGAGTCCAATGCGGGACCTACAGTCTCTGTCACAGGTGGGGCAGACGGTGGTTGAAGGGGTGGGTGGGTGGGGTGCTTGGGTTGACGTGCGCTCCTTGCGCTGCCTGTGCTTGGCTTCTGCTTGCTCCCGGCGAAGAGACTCAAGGTGTTCGGCGCCTTCCCGGATGCTTCTCCTCCACTTTGTGCGGTCTTGGGCCAGGGATTCCCAGGTGTCGGTGGGGATGTTGCACTTTTTCAAGGAGGCTTTGAGGGTGTCCTTCAAGCGTTTCCTCTGCCCACCTGGGGCTCTCTTGCCGTGCCGGAGCTCTGAGTAGAGCATTTGTTTTGGGAGTCTCCTATCGGGCATACGGACAATGTGGCCTGTCCATCGGAGCTGATCGAGCGTGGTCAAAGCTTCGATGCTGGGGATGTTGGCCTGAGCAAGAACACGGACGTTGGTGCGCCTAACCTGCCAATGGATTTGCAGGATCTTGCGGAGGCAGCGTTGGTGGTACCTCTCCAGTGCTTTGAGGTACCTGCTGTACATGGTCCATGTCTCTGAGGCATACAGCAGGGCGGGTATCACTGCTGCTCTGTAGACCATGAGCTTGGTGCCGGGTTTGAGGTCCTGGTCTTCAAACACTCTCTTCCTCAGGCGACCGAAGGCTGCACTGGCACACTGAAGGCGGTGTTGGACTTCGTCATCGACGTCTGCCCTTGTTGACAGTAGGCTCCCAAGATATGGAAAGTGGTCCACGTTGTCCAAGGCCTTGTCGTGGAGGAGCTCTGGGATTTGCCCGAATTGCTGGTTTCTCAGAAATCCAGAGAATAATTGACTGCACACAGCTGATCTGCCTGGGTTCAGTTTCCTGGCCGTTGTCATGATATTTTTGTCCTGCTTCAGTCCTCAATTCCCCCCTCTCTTCCACCCAGACCATCGGCTCAGAGGCTGTCTACTTGAGGACAATGGCTATCGCCTGAACATCTGGCTCATGACATCTGTCAGAAACCCGAGAACAGACACTGAACAATGCTACAATCAAAGACACACCAGAGCTCTCGTAGAGCAAACCACTGGTGTTCTGAAACAGAGGTTCAGCTGCCTGGACAGGTCTTGCGTGGTCCTCCAGTACTGCCCCAAGAGGATCTCGAGAGTCATCCTGGTCTGTTGTAATAAGGTCAAGTGATGAAAAGCATTCCAGAAGTTGTTGTGTGTCAGTAAGTAGAAAGGGAGTGTGTTAGTGTGTGGGCTGGTGAAAGGTCGTGAAGATGTGTCTGTCAGAGTAAAATAATGTTACTGGTGTGTGAAGGATGGTACAGGTGTGAAGACATGAGGGGCAAGGGGAGCGATTGTGAGGAGAGTAGCAGGTGCAGAGTATGCCAAAAGCAGTAGGAAACATAGAAACATAGAAGACAGGAGCAGGAGTAGGCCATTCAGCCCCTCGAGCCTGTTCTGCCATTTAATGAGATCATGGATGATCATCCAAATTCAGTACCCTGTCCCTGCTTTCTCTACATATCCCTTGATCCCTTTAGCCTTAAGAAATATATCTAACTCCTTCTTGAATATATTTAATGAATTGGCCTCAACTGCCTTCTGTGGTAGAGAATTCCACAGGTTCACCACTCTCTGGGTGAAGAAATTCCTCCTCATCTCAGTCCTAAATGGCTTACCCCTTATCCTTAGACTGTGTCCCCCTGGTTCTGGACTCCCCGGCCATCAGGAACATCCTTCCTGCATCTAGTCTGTCTAGTCCTGTTAGAATTTTATAAGTTTCAATGAGATCCCCTCTCATTCTTCTAAACTCTAGCGAGAATCAGCCTAATCGACCCAATCTTTCCTCATACGTCATTCCTGCCATCCCAGGTAGCAGTCTGGTGAATCTTCACTGCACTCTCTCCATGGCATGAACATCCTTCCTCAGATATGTAAGATTTGCAAAATTCCCACATTCCCCCAAGGTTATTAATAAAAGGGACCCTGCATGGACAATTTAAAAAGGGTCCCCAAAAAGATGGCGTCCGCACCTCGTGACCAATAGCATGTAAGATTTTAAAAGCTTGGACTCTGCAGCACAGAGCAGGCAGTTTTGGGAAACCGAAACTTAAAATGCATTTCTGTGAAAAGGACTTTGTGTTTGAAAAGCCAGACATCTAGGCAAACACTGAATATGCATTGTGTCAGATTGGAACAGATCAACCCAGTTAGGCCTAAGCATAAGGCCATTAGTTTGTCCGCATAAATAATCGGAAACAGCTTAAGGAAGCCACCAAGGCTGGACAGGCCAATTAAAATGCATTAATGACAATACAACTCGGACATCGGGCGATCAGGTGCGATAAACGGCCATCTAAAGCCAGTTAGTTTAGATTGGTATAACCATTTAAAACAGCCCGCCAAAAGTTAAACAATGGACTGACCTGATTTGGCGCGCAGATTAAGGGCCATCCGAATAGTATAATTGTAGGCCCATCAGTACCAATCGCTCTCTTGACTCTCTTGCTCTGCCCTCTCGACTCTGACCTCTTGGGCTGCTGCCGCCCGTACTCATGCCCTGGCCTCGTGGTGGGTTCTCTTCTCGCTCTCCGCTTTGTTTAACAACCAAGGACATCCATACCAAGCGCGGAGAGGGGAACGAGACCCGAGTCCAAAGTCACCCAGGACACACGGGCCATGAAAGAGGGCAGACGAAACGAGACGAGACGAAGAACAAGGTAGAGACCCGACAAGAGCAGAGAAGGGCAGCAAAAGACGCATTGATAAAAGCCAAACGCCTAGTTATAAGCTGGCGTTTGGGGAAGAATTTAGACGAATAATACCGGCGTTCCAAGAATGGGTAGAAAAATCTAAGCAGTGAAGACTGCCAACCGTCCCACAAACGCAACGCTACCGCCGACGACCGCCCGAGGAAGAAGAGAACCCATCGCGACAAGACGACGACAGTAGCTGAGGAGAGGAAAGGTGTGCCGCAGTAACAGCTCCAGCACCGCGCCCTGAGACCACGTGGCGACGGAGTACCCCAAAGGACAGGAGACTAAACCTCAAAACTCACAACTGTTAAAGTAACAGGCCTTAGATTGATGAGCATGAATTCCTGGCCCCTCATAGCTTAATCTAGTTAGGTATAGGGGGTGGGATAAGGATAAGGGGATTGTTAATGTAGTTGTTTTTCCCTCGATGTGCCGTGTGTTCCCCATTCCCTATATAAGTATAGTTATTTGTTTATGCCTGTAATTGTTTACCAGTAATTTCTGATAAGACTGTGTTTTTCTTCCTGTTTTAATAAAATCTTGGTTTTCTTACACCAAACCACTTGTCTACTCGATTTTTTCTGTATCGCCACCTGCACCTATGTCCGGTGTTTAGAACCCAGGGGCGTGGGAGCGATTCGAACCGCTCACAGGCAGTCAGGGGCATAACTGACTGGGCGCACGCGCCATCCACCACCCCCTACAGAAAATGGCGACCGCGGCAGGACTCCGGCAGCAGGGTCGCAATAAAGTAGACAATGGTTCGGGTGAGCAAACCATGACGGAGGAAAGGATTTCTGATTATGTGTTTAGCAAGGTGAATATCACAAAGAAGTGGATCACCACTCTGTTAAGGGCTGGGCATCCGGTAGATGCAGCAGCTAAGTGGACAGAGGGAAAGGAACACAAGAAGTCCTTAGAGAAGGCAGTATGGCTGATGTGTTTCAAAAAGCAGGTCCAGCTTTTGGACAGGCTCGTTGCAGCACAGGCAGCCGAGTTAAAGGAGTCAGCCCTGGAGATCCAGGATAAGGCTCTAGCATGGGAGAAGTTATTGGTAGCATTGCAGGCCCTGAATCAGGAGAGAGTGTGTTTAATGGGACAACACAAGGCCCAGTTGGAATACCTACAGTGCCAAGTCACCGAAACCAAGGTTGCGGGAAAAGAACGCCCGCTTGGCAAGGCAAGTTAGGGAACAGGAGGAGAAAGTACAGGAGGTAAAGGCAGCTTACAAGCTAGCGCGCGAACGGGGGTTTGAGGAGGCAGACCACGGCCCCTGTAAAGAGCGGATAGAAAATCTGAGCCTGGCCCTCAGGAAGGCAAAAGGCATAGTGTGCCTTGTGGTAAACCACTGCTAACTCTGTACATGTCTGTGTGGTAAACCACTGTTAACTCTGTACAGGTCCGGGCATGTCTCCGCCCCTGGCTCCACCCCTAAGCCCGGGTATAAAGGTGACTCACCACCCTTCCCCCGGGAGCTCTTAGGATGGATCCACTAGCAGAGGCATGCTCCAGTTCTTAGTCAATAAAAGCCTACTTCGTATAAGTTCAACTCGTAGTCTTTGGTGTTGTTGATAGTGCATCAATTTTATTGACTAAATTTTCGACATGGAGCAAATCTTGAAGCCGGAACGTTTAGACCTGGATCCTCAAGCAGCAGATGCAGCCAATAACTTTGAACACTGGCTGAGCTGTTTCGAAGCCTTCCTGGAGGCCTCCAGCACTACCGTCACTACAGATGACGCAAAACGGCTTGCCTTGAACTCACGAGTGAGCCACCGAGTCTACTCGATCATCCGAGACGCCACAACTTACGCGGCCGCCATCGCGACGCTAAAGGAACAATACGTGAGGCCTGTTAACGAGGTCTACGCCAGACACCTCCTGGCTACCCGAAAACAGCGCCCCGGGGAATCGGGCGCCGAATATTTACTGGCACTGAGAGTCCTCGGCTGGGCCTGTAATTGCAAAGCGGTGACGGCCAAGGAATGCACGGAAGACCTGATCCGAGACGCCTACGTAGCCGGCATCAGGTCCAACTATACACGGCAGAGGCTGCTGGAACAGAGGGGGCTCGACCTGCAGAAGACGGTGGCCCTCGCTAACTCGTTAGACGTGGCCCTCCAGAACATGGACGCCTACCCCCCTGACCGGATGGCCACGTGGATGTCACGGGAGCAGCCATCTTGGGACCCGGTAAGGCCACAAGCCGCCAGCAGCCCAACTACAGCTGCAATGACCAGAGGCCAGAAATGCTACTTCTGCGGCCAGGCCAAGCACCCCAGACAGCAATGCCCAGCAAAGGACGCGACCTGCTCCAAATGCGGCAAGAAAGGCCACTACGCGAGAGTGTGCAGGGCGAAATCGACCCCCAATTCCAGCAGCGTCGCGTGTGAACCGTGCAGGCCGCCATTTTGGACCCCACCAACCACGTGTGAGCCGTGCGGGCCGCCATTTTGGGCACCACCAGCCGCGGGGGAGCCGCCATCTTGGACACCATTTCGGGACCAGGCCCCCGGCGTGGGCGAATACTACAGCGACCCACCGACCTCGACGATGGCCTCCATCACCCTGGACCAATCTAGGCCCCATCAACTAGCCAGGTCCATGATGAACGTAAAGGTAAATGGCCATGCCACAAATTGCCTTTTCGACTGCGGAAGCACGGAGAGCTTCATCCACCCCGACACGGTGCGACGCTACTCCCTATCGGTTATGCCCACACGCCACCAGGTCTTTATGGCCTCAAAGTCCCATACGGCGGACGTCGGCGGCTACTGTGTAGCGACTCTGACAGTGAACGGCGTGGAGTACAGAGATTTTAAATTCCTCGTCCTGCCACAGCTCTGCGCTCCCGTACTGCTAGGATTAGACTTCCAGTGCCATCTGGAGAGCGTCACGATGGCATATGGCGGGCCCCTGCCCCCACTTACAGTCTGCAGCCGGCAGAATTTAAACACGGCGCCGCACAAAGTATGCAGCCTGTCGACCCTGAAGGTCAAACCCCCCCCATTGTTCGCTAACCTTGCCAAAGACTGCAAGCCAATTGCTACTAAAAGCAGGCGGTACAGTGCCGGGGATAGGAGCTTTATTAAATCAGAAGTAGAAAGACTCCTGAGGGAAGGGATTATCGAGGGCAGCACCAGCCCATGGCGAGCCCAAATGGTGGTAGTGAAGACCGGCGAAAAACAGCGCCTGGTTATTGATTACAGCCAGACGATCAATCGATACACGCAATTAGACGCATACCCACTTCCCCGCATATCTGACATGGTCAACCAGATAGCACAGTACCGGGTATTCTCGACGATTGATCTGAAGTCGGCATACCACCAGCTCCCCATCAGGCCTGAGGACCGCCAGTACACGGCCTTCGAGGCTGATGGTCGCCTCTACCACTTCCTCCGAGTCCCCTTCGGCGTCACCAATGGGGTCTCGGTCTTCCAAAGGGAGATGGACCGGATGGTTGACCAGAACGCGCTGCAGGCCACCTTCCCCTATCTAGACAACATCACCATCTGTGGCCATGACCGGCACGACCACGACGCCAACCTAGAAAAATTCCTCTGTACGGCCGAACGGCTGAATCTGACATACAACAGAGAAAAATGTATGTTCAGCACCACGCGCCTCGCTATTCTTGGCTGCGTGGTGGAAAACGGAGTCATCGGCCCAGACCCCGACCGAATGCGCCCCCTCCTGGAACTACCCCTCCCCCACTGCCTAAAAACCCTGAAGAGATGCCTAGGGTTCTTCTCTTACTACGCCCAGTGGGTGCCCAACTATGCGGACAAAGCCCGGCCCCTCATCAAGTCAACCTCCTTCCCCCTGACGGCAGAGGCCCGTGCGGCCTTCACCCTCATAAAAGAGGACATTGCGAAGGCCACAATGCACGCAGTGGATGAGTCCATCCCTTTCCAAGTGGAGAGCGATGCATCCGACTTCGCCCTAGCCGCAACCCTTAACCAGGCGGGGAGACCCGTGGCCTTCTTTTCACGGACCCTCCAGGCCCCCGAAATTCGAAACTCCTCAGTCGAGAAGGAGACCCAGGCGATAGTGGAGGCTGTACGGCACTGGAGGCATTACCTGGCCGGTAAACGTTTCACCCTGCTCACTGACCAACGGTCAGTAGCATTTATGTTTAACAACAGACAAAGGGGGAAAATCAAAAATGATAAGATATTGCGGTGGAGGATCGAGTTATCCACCTACAACTACGATATCTTATACCGGCCCGGGAAACTTAATGAGCCCCCAGACGCCCTATCTCGTGGGACATGTGCCAACGCACAAGTCGATAGGCTACGGACCCTCCACAATGATCTCTGCCACCCGGGGGTCACCAGGTTCTTCCATTTTATTAAAGCTCGCAACCTGCCTTACTCCATCGAGGAGGTCAGGACCATGACCAGGAACTGCCAGGTCTGCGCCGAATGCAAACCGCATTTTTATAGGCCAGACAGGGCACACCTGATTAAAGCCACCCGCCCCTTCGAACGTCTCAGCGTCGATTTCAAGGGGCCCCTTACCTCCTCTGACCGCAACACGTACTTCCTCAATATTATTGACGAGTACTCCCGTTTCCCCTTCGCCATCCCCTGCCCGGACATGACCAGCGCCACAGTCATCAGGTGCCTCAACGACCTGTTCGCCATATTTGGCTTCCCCAATTACATCCACAGCGACAGGGGCTTGTCGTTCATGAGCGACGAGCTGCGCCAGTACCTGCTCGAGAAGGGCATAGCCACGAGCAGGACTACCAGCTACAACCCCCGGGGTAACGGACAGGTAGAGAGGGAGAACGCAACGGTGTGGAAGACCGCCATGCTCGCCCTAAAATCCAAGGGCCTCGCAATCTCCCGCTGGCAAGATGTCCTCCCCGATGCGCTCCACTCCATATGATCACTGCTCTGTACTGCCACAAACGCCACCCCTCACGAGAAGATGTTCGTCTTCCCCAGGAAATCCACCCCGGGGACATCACTACCGCCATGGCTGACGTCTCCGGGACCCGTCCTGCTCAGGAAACATGTGAGGAGCCATAAGACGGACCCCCTGGTCGAAAAGGTTCACCTCCTCCACGCCAACCCACGGTACGCCTACGTGGCGTATCCTGATGGGCGGGAGGACACAGTCTCAATTCGAGACCTCGCACCCTCAGGTACCACCCGAAACACCATCGACCACCATCCGCTACCTCCACCCACCACCACTACCCACGACGCACCACCGGGGTGTCTACCACGAACTGACGACATGCCGGTGCCATCCCTACCCCGAGAGGACGACACGCCAGTGCTCCGTCCCACGCGAGAAGCGGCCGCGGGCAAAGAACCGCCGCAACCGGCACCACGAAGATCATTACGGCAGACAAGACCCCCGGAGAGACTTTCGTATATGAACTTTTGAAACACTTCACCCCGCCGGACTCTTTTTTAAACGAGTGGTGAATGTGGTAAACCACTGCTAACTCTGTACATGTCTGTGTGGTAAACCACTGTTAACTCTGTACAGGTCCGGGCATGTCTCCGCCCCTGGCTCCACCCCTAAGCCCGGGTGTAAAGGTGACTCACCACCCTTCCCCCGGGAGCTCTTAGGATGGATCCACTAGCAGAGGCATGCTCCAGTTCTTAGTCAATAAAAGCCTACTTCGTATAAGTTCAACTCGTAGTCTTTGGTGTTGTTGATAGTGCATCATGCCTCATAAGCCCAAAGGCAGGTCAGGCGGATTTTATGGGGAACGAGGGGAGGACAGTTCCAACATCACCGGTAGTGCCCAGGGACGACCCGGTTGAGGGACAGGAGGTCTCACGACCACCACCCGCAGTGCCAAGCTTCAGCGAGGTCTGGCAGCAAGGGGGGGTGGGGCCAGAGGTGGGAGCAGAGGTGGAGCAACCCCCACCAGAGAGGCCGGAGCCGGGACCGATGTGCCCAGCCCGGCATCGGAGGTTCGGCCCACCCGTCAATGGCGACGATGAGGGACCCCTCCAAAACCAGTTCGTATTACCCTATAGCACCCAACAGCTTAGGACTATGGTGAACCATATCCCAAAGCTCTCCGAAAAGGGAGACCCCTCGATCCACTTCAGGGAAATACAGCAGGCAGCCAGCATCAACGATTGCGATGGCGCTGAGCAGGCCAAGATGCTGCTATTCTCCCTGGAGAGTAGTCTCCTCCAATCCCTCTCTGATGAGTGTAAAAGGGGGCAGAGCGGGTACGAGGAGCACAGGGATGAAGTTCTGGAGGCCATGGGGATGATTTGACTTGAGCCAGCGCAGCCTATTTACCTGTGTTCTCTCCGGTACGATGAATGGAAAAGACCCCTCTTGGAGATGGAGGTAGAAAAGGTGACGGGGACCTATCTGTTAGACACGGGGGCATCATGCACTGTGGTCTACTCAGCTAACCCCACCACCTCGCCTCTATCTAACGGGGTCCTATACAGTCTGTCGGGGTTCACAGGCAAAGAACAGGCTGGCTCGTTTTCCATCCCGCTCGCCATTCGGTTAGGACCACTCCGCTCTAAGTGGACCTGTGTCCTGATGAAATGGAAAGTGGAGGGTGGAAGAGGGGTCCTGGGAGCCGACTTTGTTGTAGGCCACGGGATCCTAGTGGATTTGAGAAATCATTGCCTATGGGGGGCAGGTAAAGGAAAGAACGGTGAGGTAGTAGTGATCCCAGGGAAGGAAGGGAAGGGGACCCTATGCACTATGAAGCCTAAGGAGGGTTACAACCTCGAGCTTATGGTCAGTAACACCCCACAGGAGTTCCAGGCATTTGTGCAAGCCCACCTAGCCACATTTGCCACACACGAACACGACTGCGGGTGGGTCAACGGGTTTGAGGTCAGCGTAGACGGGGACCCCATGGCCAGACCACAGAAACAGTATAACTTCCCTAGGGAAACAGAGCCAGCATGGTGGCATAGTGGTTAGCACTGTTGCCTCACAGCGCCAGGGACTCGGATTCAAATCCGGCCTCGGGTGACTGTCTGTGTGGAGTTTGCACATTCTCCCCGTGTTTGCGTGGGTTTCCTCCGGGTGCTCCGGTTTCCTCCCACAGTCCAAAGATGTGCGGGTTAGGTTGATTGGCCATGATAAAAAAATTGGCCCTTAGTGTTAGGGGGGATTAAATACGTGGGGTTACGGGGATAGGGCTTGTGTGGGATGGCTGTCAGTGTAGGGACCGGGTGCTAGGGTTTGGATGATCAGCCATGATCTCGTTGAATGGCGGAGCAGGCTCGAAGGGCCGAATGGCCTACTCCTGCTCCTATCTTCTATGTTTCTATGGAAGCAGCCATGTCCTCGTTAGTACAGCAGGGAATTCTGAGACCGATAGCCACCCACGTAAACTCTCCGTTGTGGCTGGTTAGAAAGCCGGACAATTCCTGGAGGGCCACGGTGGACTATCGGGTGCTCAATAGTAACATCCCAGCCTGCGCACCCACAGTAGCAGCAGTTGCCGACCTGATAGGAAGTATTCCAGCATCTGCGACCACTTTCACGGTGCTGGATATTTCCAACGGGTTTTGGTCCATCCCTTTAAGGAGGATCAGTACAAGTTTGCCTTTACGTTTGAAGGGCAACAGTACACGTGGAACTGCTTGCCTCAGGGCTTCCACAACAGCCCCAGCATTTTCCATCAGTGCATGGCAAACAGTTTAAAGGAGTTCAGTCAGCCCAGACAGTTGGTACAATATGTGGATGACCTGCTTCTCTTCGCCGATTCGAGAGAGGAGCATGGCCCACTATTGGCTGAACTGCTGGAGCTGCTCGGGCAAAAGGGTTTTAAAGTAAACCCCAAGAAAGTGCAGATCAGCCAGCAGGAGGTGAAATTCCTAGGCCTGACCGTGCGCGCTGGAGAAAGGGCCATAATTTAAGGATAAGGGCTAAACCATTTAGGACAGAGATGAGGGGGAATTTCTTCACTCAGAGAGTGGTGAACCTGTGGAACTCATTGCCACAGAGGGCAGTGTACGCCAGCTCATTAAATATATTTAAATGGCAATAGATTGGGAGAGGGGGAAGTACAGAGAGACCTGGGTGTTCTTGTACACCAGTCACTGAAGGCGAGCATGCAGGTGCAACAGGCGGTCAAGAAGGCAAACGGTATGCTGGCCTTCATAGCAAAAGGGTTAGAATACAGGAACAGGGATACCTTGCTGCAGCTGTACAGGGCACTGGTGAGACCACACCTCGAGTACTGTGTACAGTTTTGGTCGCCTCATCTGAGGAAGGATGTTCTTGCCATGGAGGGGGTGCAGCGGCGATTCACCAGGCTGATACCAGGAATGGCGGGAATGACCTATGAGGAGAGACTATGTAGTTTAGGGATGTACACACTGGAGTTTAGAAGATTGAGAGGGGACCTCATAGAAGTGTATAAAATTCTGACAGGTCTAGACAGACTGGATGCAGAAGGAATGTTTCCCTTGGCGGGTGAGAACAGAACTAGAGGACATAATTTAAGGATAAGGGCTAAACCATTTAGGACAGAGATGAGGGGGAATTTCTTCACTCAGAGAGTGGTGAACCTGTGGAACTCATTGCCACAGAGGGCAGTGTACGCCAGCTCATTAAATATATTTAAGAGGGAATTAGATATATTTCTACGGGCAAAAGGGGTTAAGGGTTACGGAGAGAAGGCGGGGACGGGATACTGAATTAAAGGATCAGCCATGATCTCATCGAATGGCGGAGCAGGCACGAAGGGCCGAATGGCCTACTCCTGCTCCTATCTTCTATGTATCTATGTATCTATAAGGCTAGGAGAGAAGCGGTACAAGAGCTACCAGTCTCCAACACAGTGACGGGTGTGGGGTCATTTCTAGGGCTAACCGGGTACTGCAGAGCCTTTATTGAGGACTATGCAGCCACAGCGGCCCCTCTGCTCCGACTCCTACACAAGTGGGTGGAGTGGCTTTGGGATGAGGGCTGCCAGGCAGCATTTGTCAGGCTCAAAAAGGACTTGCAGACCACACCAGCTCTAGGGGCTATAGATGGAGGGAAAGAGTTTTTCCTGGAGGTAGCAGCCAGCGGGGACAGCCTGAGTGCTGTGCTGCTCCAAGAGTGGCATGGCAGGCTGAAGTCGGTGGTCTACTCCTCTAGGATACTCACGGATGTGGAGCGGAGCTACTCCAACTGTGAGCAGCACCTCTTGGCTACACATTGGGCTGTGAAAAGATCGCTGATCTTCACAGGCACCTCTCCCATCACCCTCCTCACCCATCACACACCCACCCAGATGCTTCTGGATGGGAAGATCAAGGATGGAACAGTGAGCAGTGCCTGCATTGCCCGCTGGACCTTGCTCCTCTCACAGCTGGATCTTAAGGTGAAGGGTCTCTGTGAGCCAAAGCTCGCAGCCAACCTGGCATATCCTGGAACAGCCCACCGGTGTTCCATTGAAGGGGTTTGGGAAGTGAACATAGGTTTACAGGCCGGGATACATCCCACAGACCGCGAGATCTATGTAGACGGTTCCAGCACGGTATCTGCTGGCGAGCGTCTCACGGGGTGTGGAGTTTAGCACCCAGCGGCAAACATTGCCCTGGCGATTAAGCTCCCCAGCACCATGAGCGCCCAGCAGGCTGAACTGTCCGCGGTAGTGTACGTCATTACACACCCCGAAATCTTCCCCACCCCCTACACGATTTGCTTGGACAGCATGTTTACGTGCAATTCGTGTATGGAGTACCTGGCCATCTGGTCCCGTTGCGGATACACCGCCGCTGACAGGAGACCCCTCACAGTAAAACCCCTGCTGGAAAAGATCCTAGCAGCAGTGGGGGAGGAAGGGGAGGTTTTCATCCACAAGGTGAAAGCCTATTCCTCCACAGAACCCCGCGGCCAAGGCAACCAGCAGGCTGACTTGCTCGCCAAGGAGGGTGCCCGCACAGGCACTTTCTGGGACCCATTTGGATCCAGACCCATGGCGATCGTCAGAGGTAGGGACGGGACCCAAGGGAGTGTAGGGGTAGTTTTAGCCCCTGACCTTAAGACGGTCCAAGCCCAAGACCCCATTCTCAAAGCAGTCCTCAGCGCAGTAACTGAGGGAAAAGGGGTCGAGGGTCCGTACGGCACAGCAACCCTCTCCGTGAAAGAAGGCATGCTGCTCCGGGGGGGAACAGTGGGTTGTGCCGCAGCAACACCGAAGGGAATTCCTTCAACTGGCCCATGAGGGTCCAGGAGCGGGACGCCCCGGGCCTAAGACCACCTGGCAACGGGTGGAACAGGCGGGATGCTGGCCGGGACTCAGGGAAGATGTCCCCGAGTTCTATGCAGGCTGTCTTGTGTGCGCTGATAATAACCCTGACCCCCACAAAAGGAAGGTACCCATGGGACACATCAGGAGGGTAGAGGGACCATGGCAGTCGATACAAGTCGACTACATCGGGCCCCTGCCCACCGCCCAGGGTGGCTATAAGTACTGCATAGTCCTGGTGGATGTGTTCACCAAATGGATAGAGGCCTTCCCCTGCAGAACAGCCACAGCTCTGGGTACTGCTAGGATCCTGGTCCGGGAAGTGTTCTCGCGGTGGGGACTACCACAGTATGTGGAGTCCGACCAAGGGAGTCACTTCACCGGACAGGTGATGCAGAATACCGTTATGCTGCTAGGCATCGAGGGGAAATGGCACGTGGCCCACAACCCGCAGTCATCAGGGATTGTGGAAAGAATGAATAGGACCCTAAAAGAAAGATTGAGGAAGGAGACGGTGGACTCGCCCCGTAAATGGGCCGAGGTCCTACCGTTGGTTCTGATGGGGATCCGGGCCAGCCAGTCTAAAAGCACGGGGTACTCCCCGTACGAGCTGATGACTGGCAGGGTTATGCGGATCCCCACCCATGTACTAGCCCCGGTGCTCACGGAGGGTCAGCTCAGAGAGGTAAACCGGGATAGGTTCGCCCGAAACCTTTTTGAGCACCTGAAGCAGGTCCACGAGCAGGCGGCTGGGAACATGGGAAGGCAGCATCAGAGTAACTGATTGCTGCTCGAACCCCGAAAGCACCACGCTTGGGAGGTAGCAGATCAGGTCATGGTGAGGAACTATGCCCGAGTAGGAAGTTTGGAACCATTATACATGGGGCCCTACAGCATTGTAGATAAAGCCAGCCCCATGGTATACGCCGTTAAGATGCCTCGGCGCACAAAATGTTTTCACATTAACCAGTGCAAACTGTTTAAACCTGAAAGGAGAAAACAACCAGTTGGGGTAGGGTCTGAGGATAGAGATCCTCATCCTGCAGCAGGAGCGAGTTCACAGACTGCACGGGCAGGCGCTGTGGCTTGCTTAAAGGGAGGGGCCATCCCGCCCACCGATTGAGACACTCCCCCACTCTTCTGGGATCCAGATGAGGAGGGACCCGAGGGCGAAAACCCCGCCCCTAACCCAGGTGTAGAGGAGGAGGGACCTGAGGTCAAAAACCCCGCCCCGGACCCAGCCATGGGGCCTGGGGGCGGAGACTCTCAGCTTGCAGCAACAGGCTGCGACGAGTTACCTGCCCCTAGCCAAGGTTCGGGAGAGGTCAAGCCTGAGGGAGCAGCGATCCGGGTTAAACGCCCATCAGCCAAGAAAGCCCCACCCGCCAAAGTCCCTAGAAGGTCCCCGCGGACGCCCCAGCCAAGAAAGCTATGGTCACCAGCTCCCCAGTTTAAAGGGACAGCCTCCCAAGTCAGGGGGAGGTCCAAGGACAGGGGTCCTCAGCCCGCAGCCACGGGCGGCGAGGGACCAACAGTACAGGACGGTGCGGCCACGCCGGAGGAAGCGGTGTGCCGCAGTCCAACCAGGAATTAGGCTGGCCGCCCGGAGACGGGCGGCGGATGTACATAGTTTAGGTAATATAAGTTTATATTTTAAGTTTAGGTATTTAGCTTAAGTTTGGGTGTTTTTAGCTTAAGTTAAAGTAAGGTGATGGGTAGTTTTTAATTAAGTAGTAATCTGCTAAGAGTGTGTGTATTTGAGTCGAGGCCGCAAGGCTCAACTATGCTTCACCCAAGCCAGAGAATCTCTTGGGGACCTGGCTGCATGTTTTTGTATCTGTTGCAGAAAGACTTTCAGGATGAAAGGGATCGTAATCCTACTCGCCCTGATGGGACTGAGCCTGGGAAAGAGGGGCGACGTGGAAGACTCCCACATCTATGGGTGCTCAGGAGATAGAGCGCCGATAGCAACCGACAGAAGCGGCGAACGGGATGCAGAGGAGACCACCGTCTACGTCCACGAGGGAAGGTGGCCAGGGTGGCTGGGGTCCAATTCGTCTCAGTACTCCAGCCAGACCGGGTTCACGTACGGGGAGGCCTCCCTCCTGTGCCCCAGGGTACAGGTCGTTACCACAAGGGTCAGCGTCACCGTAGGGAAGCGTGTATGTTTAACGTGCAAGGAACACATTCCTCTGGATAGGTGGTGGTGGCTCAGAAAGCTGAGCAAAGATATGAGAAACCCCGCAGTCGAGTGGGAACGGTTGGGGAACAATACCCACTGGACGATTACAGGGAGTCACGGGGGATTAAGCGTGTGTTGGGACAAGTGATGGGAACCGGATCAAGGGATTTACATCTGTATGTGGGGGTCAGAGAGGGTCTGCCCCTCAGGCATATCCATTGTTTTCCACCGACAGTGGCGAGACACCGGGAAGGGGATGAAGTGGGATACCAGCCGGAAGGTGTGTGCGGTGCCATACTCTCCGATCCCAGTCAATGCCACTGAGCTTGTTACCCACCCTCGAAAGCCCCTGCCCACAGCGCAGGCGGCGAGGTTACCCAGGGAAGGGTGCCCCACCACCAACAAGGGACCAGGGAATGGGTTGGTACTAGTGCCTACCGACCAGATGCTGTACCAGGGGGTATACTACGCGGTAGCCTCTGTGATTTTAAATTTCACCGAGGTACCTTTACCGGAGTGGTGCCCCAAAGAAACAGAGCAGCTATACCAGGCCCTATTAAAGGACATGTTCAGGAAGTTTTATGAGTTCAATTTCGCCAATATTGACAAAACCGAACTGTACACCATACACCGTGAGTTTTTGGGTAATGCGGGGAGACAAAGAAGGGGCGTATGGAATGATGTTTTTACTGCGTTTAATACTGGGTCCTCTGTCATCAACAGTCTAGATGACATAGAGCTGCAGACCCAGATAGACGGTTTAAAAACTTAGTTAAGGAAGATATTAATGGATGAGAACAAGGTAGTGGGCTGGGAGTTGCATGAGGACCAGGCCATGACGGTCCATTTAAAAGAGATTATAGCGGAGTTGGACAAGCACGCAAAGATGGTAAATGCCCTCATAAGGGAGGACAGAAATGCTTCTGACCAGGCTGCGCAGAATGAGGTGTGCGTGCTATATGGGGCGTGGTTGCTGGGTGAGGGCCGCAGTAATCTGGAGGATTTAAAACAGGGTTTAGTCCCCTCCTGGATCAGCAACAAACACCTCGCAGCCCTCCATCCGTTTGAAAATGTATTAAGCCCGTGCCAACTCCGGCTAGCTTCCGAGGCCTACCCAGTCCCCGTGGATTGTGGACGGTCCAACCACATGATCATGGTAGTAGTAGTTAGGATGCCGGTCATGGGTAGGACAGCCCGACCCGCACCGCTATACAGGGTAGAGAACATTGGAGTCATTCAAGGGGGTGCACACATTCGTTTCACAGCGGTCTCGCCTTACGTCATAAAGTGGGAGCACGCTATGACAGGTACTGACCTCTCAGAGTGCCGGAGCCGGGGAGCACACATAATCCTGTGTCCCCAGCACGTGAATGCCTATTCAAAACCGCAGTGCGGGTTCAGAGCTGCTGGCGCGAAACCTATAAATTGTACCATGGAGGCAATGGCACAAGGCCATGTTCCCCCGCAGGTAGCTTATATAGGTGGGACATATTGGGGTCGATTTTCCTGAAGCTGTCGGGAAGAAGGCGGGACTACAACTTTTGGGTTTTAGACCCGCCTACTTCGACGTCCGGCCAATCCGCGCGATTTTCCCTTGATTGACCTTGTTGAGCCCTCCCAGCGGGCTCAGCAGGCCAATTAAGGGCCACCCGGCAACAGGTGACCTCACAGACTGCAATTTCATCTGTCACGAGTTCTTGACAGATGAAATATCAGTGTTTGAAGCTGAGAAATACTGACAGTCCAAGTTCTAACATGAGTCCTTCTGCACAGACTCAGTTAGAACTCACACCGGCACTCAAAGCTGAAGGCTGTCACTTTTCACAGATCGCAGCCGTTCAGTTTTAAGTACCGGCTGAGTGATGGGCTCCCGACGGCTACAGGAAGAAAGGCTGTTAAGGTAAGTACAGGTAAGTAAAAGTTCTTTACACACTTTAGACACACCAAACACACTTACCTTTGCACTCATGCACCCATCACTCACCTGAACACCGACATTGCGACCCCTCCAACTCGACGGCCCGCCTGCTCTAACCTGGCGTGGTTTGGAGCCGTCGGGAATCCCACACGAAACCCCTCAAAATAAGGATTAGGCTAAAAACTGCCGGTTAACTACCTGTTAACAGGTAGTTAATTGGCAATAATCCCTTCCCGCCTGGTTTCAGCGGGTCCCAGTGCGGGGCGGATACCCGCCGCCTCTGAAAGTTGCGTGGGGCGGGGTTTTGGGCGGGATGGTGTCGGGACCCCCGAATTCGGGATTTCCCCCCCACACACGCCTGAAACCCCGCCTGACGGCTCCATGAAAATCGACCCCATTGTGTCACCACAGGTGCGCCCCACTACCAGCATGGAGAGCATAGCTGGTGTCCGGTAAGTGACAGCAGTTTCTGCTTTAAACCCGAGGCAGAAGTTCAAGTGGCCCAGGAGCGAATTGTCGCCATTCCTGAGCCCTCCACTGTTCACCTCACTGTGAAAGAGAATTTTACCAACCTGCAGAAGTACGTAGTGCACTTCGGCTACAAAATTCCCCCTCTCCCAGAACACCTTACCAAAATACTCAAAGCCGTTATAGTTTCGCAGAAATATTTTTACACTCTAGAGCAGAAAACAGTAGAGATAGGGACTAAGATATTGGATATTGTGATTCCACCCTGGTGGGACATTTTCAATAACATCGAGGTCCCTTCGTGGATCAGACTGGCTTTCCACATTCTCGTGGTTTGCCAGTTAGGGATAGTGCTGTATCTAGTCTGCATTCAGTGCAAGGGAAAAGGTCAGATGCTAGAATTCCGAAACCAGAGGATCTGGAAGGAACATTATGTGAAGGTGGAGGGAGATTCACCTGTTTGAGTTTGTATTTTTGGTTACAGATTGTTTTTTTTTGTGTTTGTTGTCTTTAATAAAGATTTTGTGACGCGTTGTTAATAAAGATGTATGTGTACCAAGTGGTGCAGGGGTGTTGGACGCCCTCCATGCTTGGATGTGTGTAAAAGACTGTAATTATTCTATGTATGCTTATGTACACTACATTTTCGCGGAATGGGAAGTGCATGTGTCGTGGGTATATTAGATAGGTAATTACAGGGGAAGGTTGACTATGGAAGGTCAGAAATTTTGCTCACCTTGTAAGGATGATACTTGAAGCAAGTTTTAGTATCACAGGGGGGAGTGTAAGATTTGCAAAATTCCCACATTCCCCCAAGGTTATTAATAAAAGGGACCCTGCATGGACAATATAAAAAGGGTCCCCAAAAAGATGGCGTCCGCACCTCGTGACCAAAAGCCTGTAAGATTTTAAAAGCTTGGACTCTGCAGCACAGAGCAGGCAGTTTTGGGAAACCGAAACTTAAAATGCATTTCTGTGAAAAGGACTTTGTGTTTGAAAAGCCAGACAGCTAGGCAAACACTGAATATGCATTGCGTCAGATTGGAACAGATCAACCCAGTTACGCCTAAGCATAAGGCCATTAGTTTGTCCGCATAAATAATTGGAAACAGCTTAAGGAAGCCACCAAGGCTGGACAGGCCGATTGAAATGCATTAATGACAATACAACTCGGACATCGGGCCATCAGGTGCGATAAACGGCCATCTAAAGCCAGTTAGTTTAGATTGGTATAATGATTTAAAACAGCCCGCCAAAAGTTAAACAATGGACTGACCTGATTTGGCGCGCAAATTAAGGGCCATCCGAAGGATTATAATTGTAGGCCCATCAGTACCAATTGCTCTCTTGACTCTCTTGCTCTGCCTTCTCGACTCTGACCTCTTGGGCTGCTGCTGCCCATACTCGTGCCCTGGCCTCGTGGCGGGTTCTCTTCTCGCTCTCCGCTTTGTTTAACAACCAAGGACATCCATACCAAGCACGGAGAGGGGAACGAGACCCGAGTCCAAAGTCACCCAGGACACATGGGCCACGAAAGAGGGCAGACGAAACAAGGCGAAATGAAACGAGACGAAGAACAAGGTAGAGACCCGACAAGAGCAGAGAAGGGCAGCAAAAGACGCATTGATAAAAGCTAAACGCCTAGTTATAAGCTGGCGTTTGGGGAAGAATTTAGACGAATAACACCGGCGTTCCAAGAATGGGTAGAAAAATCTAAACAGTGAAGACTGCCAACCGTCCCACAAACGCAATGTTACCACCGACGACCGCCCGAGGGAGAAGTGAACCCATCGCGACGAGACGACGACGGTAGCTGAGGAGAGGAAAGGTGTGCCGCAGCAACAGCTCCAGCACCATGCCCTGAGACCACGTGGCGACGGAGTACCCCAAAAGACAGGAGACTAAACCTCAAAACTCGCAACTGTTAAAGCAACAGGCCTTGGATTGGTGAGCATGAATTCCTGGCCCCTCATAGCTTAATCTAGTTAGGTATAGGGGGTGGGATAAGGATAAGGGGATTGTTAATGTAGTTGTTTTTCCCTCGATGTGCCGTGTGTTCCCCATTCCCTATATAGTTATTTGTTTATGCCTGTAATTGTTTACCAGTAATTTCTGATAAGACTGTGTTTTTCTTCCTGTTTTAATAAAATCTTGGTTTTCTTACACCAAACCACTTGTCTACTCGATTTTTTCTGTATCGCCACCTGCACCTATGTCCGGTGTTTAGAACCCAGGGGCGTGGGAGCGATTCGAACCGCTCACAGGCAGTCAGGGGCATAACTGACTGGGCGCACGCGCCATCCACCACCCCCTACAGAAAATGGCGACCGCGGCAGGACTCCGGCAGCAGGGTCGCAATAAAGTAGACAATGGTTCGGGTGAGCAAACCATGACGGAGGAAAGGATTTCTGATTATGTGTTTAGCAAGGTGAATATCACAAAGAAGTGGATCACCACTCTGTTAAGGGCTGGGCATCCGGTAGATGCAGCAGCTAAGTGGACAGAGGGAAAGGAACACAAGAAGTCCTTAGAGAAGGCAGTATGGCTGATGTGTTTCAAAAAGCAGGTCCAGCTTTTGGACAGGCTCGTTGCAGCACAGGCAGCCGAGTTAAAGAAGTCAGCCCTGGAGATCCAGGATAAGGCTCTAGCATGGGAGAAGTTATTGGTAGCATTGCAGGCCCTGAATCAGGAGAGAGTGTGTTTAATGGGACAACACAAGGCCCAGTTGGAATACCTACAGTGCCAAGTCACCGAAACCAAGGTTGCGGGAAAAGAACGCCCGCTTGGCAAGGCAAGTTAGGGAACAGGAGGAGAAAGTACAGGAGGTAAAGGCAGCTTACAAGCTAGCGCGCGAACGGGGGTTTGAGGAGGCAGACCACGGCCCCTGTAAAGAGCGGATAGAAAATCTGAGCCTGGCCCTCAGGAAGGCAAAAGGCATAGTGTGCCTTGTGGTAAACCACTGCTAACTCTGTACATGTCTGTGTGGTAAACCACTGTTAACTCTGTACAGGTCCGGGCATGTCTCCGCCCCTGGCTCCACCCCTAAGCCCGGGTATAAAGGTGACTCACCACCCTTCCCCCGGGAGCTCTTAGGATGGATCCACTAGCAGAGGCATGCTCCAGTTCTTAGTCAATAAAAGCCTACTTCGTATAAGTTCAACTCGTAGTCTTTGGTGTTGTTGATAGTGCATCAATTTTATTGACTAAATTTTCGACATGGAGCAAATCTTGAAGCCGGAACGTTTAGACCTGGATCCTCAAGCAGCAGATGCAGCCAATAACTTTGAACACTGGCTGAGCTGTTTCGAAGCCTTCCTGGAGGCCTCCAGCACTACCGTCACTACAGATGACGCAAAACGGCTTGCCTTGAACTCACGAGTGAGCCACCGAGTCTACTCGATCATCCGAGACGCCACAACTTACGCGGCCGCCATCGCGACGCTAAAGGAACAATACGTGAGGCCTGTTAACGAGGTCTACGCCAGACACCTCCTGGCTACCCGAAAACAGCGCCCCGGGGAATCGGGCGCCGAATATTTACTGGCACTGAGAGTCCTCGGCTGGGCCTGTAATTGCAAAGCGGTGACGGCCAAGGAATGCACGGAAGACCTGATCCGAGACGCCTACGTAGCCGGCATCAGGTCCAACTATACACGGCAGAGGCTGCTGGAACAGAGGGGGCTCGACCTGCAGAAGACGGTGGCCCTCGCTAACTCGTTAGACGTGGCCCTCCAGAACATGGACGCCTACCCCCCTGACCGGATGGCCACGTGGATGTCACGGGAGCAGCCATCTTGGGACCCGGTAAGGCCACAAGCCGCCAGCAGCCCAACTACAGCTGCAATGACCAGAGGCCAGAAATGCTACTTCTGCGGCCAGGCCAAGCACCCCAGACAGCAATGCCCAGCAAAGGACGCGACCTGCTCCAAATGCGGCAAGAAAGGCCACTACGCGAGAGTGTGCAGGGCGAAATCGACCCCCAATTCCAGCAGCGTCGCGTGTGAACCGTGCAGGCCGCCATTTTGGACCCCACCAACCACGTGTGAGCCGTGCGGGCCGCCATTTTGGGCACCACCAGCCGCGGGGGAGCCGCCATCTTGGACACCATTTCGGGACCAGGCCCCCGGCGTGGGCGAATACTACAGCGACCCACCGACCTCGACGATGGCCTCCATCACCCTGGACCAATCTAGGCCCCATCAACTAGCCAGGTCCATGATGAACGTAAAGGTAAATGGCCATGCCACAAATTGCCTTTTCGACTGCGGAAGCACGGAGAGCTTCATCCACCCCGACACGGTGCGACGCTACTCCCTATCGGTTATGCCCACACGCCACCAGGTCTTTATGGCCTCAAAGTCCCATACGGCGGACGTCGGCGGCTACTGTGTAGCGACTCTGACAGTGAACGGCGTGGAGTACAGAGATTTTAAATTCCTCGTCCTGCCACAGCTCTGCGCTCCCGTACTGCTAGGATTAGACTTCCAGTGCCATCTGGAGAGCGTCACGATGGCATATGGCGGGCCCCTGCCCCCACTTACAGTCTGCAGCCGGCAGAATTTAAACACGGCGCCGCACAAAGTATGCAGCCTGTCGACCCTGAAGGTCAAACCCCCCCCATTGTTCGCTAACCTTGCCAAAGACTGCAAGCCAATTGCTACTAAAAGCAGGCGGTACAGTGCCGGGGATAGGAGCTTTATTAAATCAGAAGTAGAAAGACTCCTGAGGGAAGGGATTATCGAGGGCAGCACCAGCCCATGGCGAGCCCAAATGGTGGTAGTGAAGACCGGCGAAAAACAGCGCCTGGTTATTGATTACAGCCAGACGATCAATCGATACACGCAATTAGACGCATACCCACTTCCCCGCATATCTGACATGGTCAACCAGATAGCACAGTACCGGGTATTCTCGACGATTGATCTGAAGTCGGCATACCACCAGCTCCCCATCAGGCCTGAGGACCGCCAGTACACGGCCTTCGAGGCTGATGGTCGCCTCTACCACTTCCTCCGAGTCCCCTTCGGCGTCACCAATGGGGTCTCGGTCTTCCAAAGGGAGATGGACCGGATGGTTGACCAGAACGCGCTGCAGGCCACCTTCCCCTATCTAGACAACATCACCATCTGTGGCCATGACCGGCACGACCACGACGCCAACCTAGAAAAATTCCTCTGTACGGCCGAACGGCTGAATCTGACATACAACAGAGAAAAATGTATGTTCAGCACCACGCGCCTCGCTATTCTTGGCTGCGTGGTGGAAAACGGAGTCATCGGCCCAGACCCCGACCGAATGCGCCCCCTCCTGGAACTACCCCTCCCCCACTGCCTAAAAACCCTGAAGAGATGCCTAGGGTTCTTCTCTTACTACGCCTGCACCTAAGTCCGGTGTCTAGAACCCAGGGGCATGGGAGCGATTCGAACCGCTCACAGGCAGTCAGAGGCATAGCTGACTGGGCGCACGTGCCACCCGCCACCCCCTACAGATAAGGTGACCAAAACTGCACACAATATTCAAGGTGTGGTCTCACCAAGGCCCTGTACAACTGCAGCAAGACATCCTTGCTCCTGTACTTGAACCCTCTCGCTATGAAGGCCAACATACCCTTTGCCTTCTTAACCGCCTGCGACTGGTGCACAATGACACCCAGGTCTCGTTGCACTTCCCCTTTTCCCAATCTATTGCCGTTCAGATAATAATCTGTCTTCCTGTTTCTGCCACCAAAGTGGATAACCTTGCATTTATCCACATTATTATACTGCATTTGCCATGCATCTGCCCAATCACCCAACCTGTCCAAATCATACTGGAGTTTCTCTGCATCCTCCTCACAGCACACACGCCCACCCAGCTTTGTGTCATCTACAAACTTGGAGCTATTACATGTAGTTCCCTCGTCTAGGTCATTTATATATATTGTGAATAGCTGGGGTCCTAGCACCGATCCCTGCGGTACCCCACTAGTCACTGCCTGCCACTCGGAAAAAGACCCATTTATTCCAACTCTTTGCTTCCTGTCTGCCAACCAGTTCTCTATCCAAGACAGTACCTTACCCCCAATCCCGTGTGCTTTAGCTTTGCACGCTAATCTCTTATGCGGGACCTTATCGAAAGCCTTCTGAAAGTCCAAATACACCACATCCACTGGTTCTTGCTTATCTATTCTACCAGTTACATCCTGGTTGAGTGAAACGTGCTGCTGTAATTGGAAGAGAGTGAGGAGAAAAGGGACAGGGAAGGTTTGTAAGTGGAGAGGCTACAGGTGGTGCTGGTCTAAGAACATAAGAAATAGGAGCAGGAATAGGCCACTTGGCCCCTCGAGCCTGCTCCACCATTCAATAAGATCATGGTTGATCTTGTGCTCAAAGCCACTTCCCCGCCCGCTCCCCATAACCCTTCACTCCCTATCTTGCAAAAATTTGTCTATCTCTATCTTAAAAGTTTTTAATGACCCAGCATCCACAGCTCTCTGGGGCAGAGAATTCCACAGATTTACGCCCCTCCGAGAAGAAATTCCTCCTCATCTCAGTTCTAAAAGGGCAACCCTTTATTCTGAAACTATGCCCCCGAGTTCTAGATTTCCCCACGAGGGGAAACATCCTCTCTGCATCTACCTTGTCGAGCTCCCTCAGTATCTTATATGTTTCAATAAGATCACCTCTCATTCTTCTAAATTCCAATGAGTACAGGCCCAGCCTGCTCAACCTTTCCTCATAAGTCAACCCCCTCATCTCTGGAATTAACCTAGTGAATCGTCTCTGAACTGCCTCCAATGCAAGTATATCATTCCTTAAATAAGGAGACCAAAACTGTACGCAGTACTCAAGGTGTGATCTCACCAATACCCTGTACAGTTGTAGCAGGACTTCCCTGCTTTTATACTCCAATCCCTTTGAAATAAAGGGCAACATTCCATTTGCCTTTTTGATTACTTGCTGTACCTGCATGCTAACTTTTTGTGTTTCATGCACAAGGACCCCCAGGTCCCTCTAAACTGCAGCATTTTGTAATCTCTCTCCATTTAAATAATAATTTGCTTTCTTATTTTTCCTGCCAAAGTGTATAACCCCACACTTTCCCACATTATACTCCATCTGCCAAATGTTTGCCCACTCACTTTGTGAAGGAATGAGCCATAAAACCTATTCAGAAAAAGACACCATTCCATGAAAGAACTCTGGCCTTATTAAAACATGACAAACTGGGTCTGGAAATCTAGAAACCGAACTATGGAGCAGCTGTATTGTTAACAGCATTCAGGCTATTGAGATAAGATAAGTGATATACCTATCAATTCAGTTCATGAAAAGCGACGAGTTAAGTTAGTAACTATAGGTTTTTATTGGCTAAATAACAGAGCCCACCCTCGTGGGTGATCGGATCCAACAAGGAGGAATACCAGCCAGTCGACCACCTTTATACCTGGGCAAGCAGGCGGAGCCATGGGCGGAGTCAGCTGTGGTCAGCCCAGGTATAACAGCGTGACAAGAGGTGACCTTGTGTAGTGATACAACAGTGTAAACAGTGATAACCATAGTGTAACGATATAAACAGTGATAACCATAGTGTAACGATAGTGAACGATAAAAGTGGTTTACCACATTCACCCCTTGTTTAAATTTGAGTCCGGCGGGGTGAAGTGTACTACCAGTTCGGGTATGTCAGTCTGTCCGGAGGCCTCGTAAGCCTTTCTGATCGGCGCAGCAGCGGCGGCGGTTGTGCAGTATCCGATGTTAATGCTGGTGTCTGCGTGGTCGGCGAAGGCTCGTGGGGTTCCGGCATGCCGTCTACCTGGGCTGGATTTGGGGGGGTGGTGGGGGGCAACGGTGGTGTCTCAGGGGTGCCCGAGGGTGCGAGGTCTCGTAAGGAGACTGTGTCCTCCCGCCCGTCTGGGTACGCCACATAGGCGTACTGGGGGTTGGCGTGCAGGAGGTCCACCCTCTCGACCAGGGGGTCCGTTTTATGGGCCCTCACGTGCTTTCGCAGCAAGACGGGCCCTGGAGAAGTCAGCCATGTTGGTAGCGAGGTTCCCGTAGTCGACTTCCTGGGGAAAACAAACATTCGTTCATGGGGGGTGGCGTTAATGGCAGTGCAAAGCAGTGACCGGATGGAATGCAGCGCTGCCGGGAGGACTTCCTGCCAGCGAGAGGTTGGGAGGCCCTTAGACTTTAAGGCTAAGAGAACGGCCTTCCAGACAGTCGCGTTCTCTCTTTCCACCTGGCCGTTCCCTCGGGGGTTGTAGCTGGTGGTCCTGCTTGCAGCAATACCTCTCGCTAGTAGGAACTGGCGAAGTTCCTCGCTCATGAAGGATGAGCCCCGGTCGCTATGTATATAGTTCGGGAACCCGAACAAGGCGAAGAGGTCGTTCAGGCATTTGATGACCGTGGTACTGGTCATGTCTGGGCAGGGGAAGGCAAAGGGGAAGCGGGAGTACTCATCAATAATGTTGAGGAAGTACACATTACGGTCAGAGGACGGGAGGGGCCCCTTAAAATCGATGCTCAAGCGCTCGAAGGGGCGGGTGGCCTTGATCAGGCTTGCTCTGTCCGGCCTAAAGAAATGCGGTTTGCATTCGGCACAGGTTTGGCAGTTCCTGGTCATGGTCCTGACCTCCTTGATGGAGTAGGGCAGGTTGCGGGCCTTAATAAAGTGGTAGAGTCTGGTGACCCCGGGGTGGCAGAGGTCGTTGTGGAGGGTCTGCAGTCTATCAATTTGCGCGTTGGCGCATGTACTTCGTGATAGAGCATCTGGGGGTTCGTTCAGTTTACCAGGCCGGTACAAGATATCGTAATCGTAGGTGGAGAGCTCGATTCTCCACCTCAAGATCTTGTCGTTCTTGATTTTGCCCCTCAGCTTGTTATTAAACATAAAAGCGACCGAGCGCTGGTCGGTGAGGAGGGTAAATCATTTGCCTGCCAGGTAATGCCTCCAGCGTCGTACTGCCTCCACGATCGCCTGGGCCTCCTTCTCGACCGAAGAGTGTCGGATCTCAGGGCCCCGGAGGGTCCTTGAGAAGAAGGCCACAGGTCTCCCCGCCTGGTTAAGGGTTGCTGCTAGGGCGAAGTCGGATGCATCGCTCTCCACTTGGAAAGGGATAGACTCATCCACCGCGTGCATTGTGGCCTTAGCAATGTCTCCCTTTACGAGGGAGAAGGCTGCGTATGCTTCTGCCGTCAGGGGGAAGGAGGTGGACTTCATGAGGGGTCTGGCTTTGTCCGCATAATTGGGCACCCATTGGGCATAGTAGGCGAAGAGCCCCAGGGTTCTCTTCAGCGCCTTTGGACAGTGAGGGAGGGGAAGCTCCATGAGGGGGCGCATTCTTTCGGGGTCGGGGCCGATGACTCCATTCTCTACTACGCAGCCGAGGATGGCAAGGCGCGAGGTGTTAAACACACATTTCTCCTTATTGTAGGTGAGGCTCAGCCGTTGGGCCGTACGGAGGAATCTCTCCAGATTAACATCATGGTCCTGCCGGTCGCGGCCGCAGATGGTGACGTTATCTAGATAAGGGAACGTGGCATGCAGCCCGTTCTGGTCAACCATCCGGTCCATCTCCCTTTGGAAGACCGAAACCCCGTTGGTGACGCCGAAGGGAACCCTAAGGAAGTGGTAGAGGCGGCCATTCGCCTCGAAGGCGGTATACTGGCGGTCCTCAGGGTGGATAGGGAGTTGGTGGTAGGCCGACTTAAGGTCGATGGTAGAGAATACCCGGTACTGTGCAATCTGATTGACCATATCAGATATGCGGGGAAGGGGGTATGCGTCCAGCTGGGTGTACCGGTTTATGGTTTGGCTGTAGTCGATGACCAGGCGGTGTTTATCGCCGGTCTTAACGACTATGACCTGGGCATGCCAGGGGCTGTTGCTTCTCTCGATGATGCCCTCCTTCAGGAGTCGCTGCACCTCGGAGCTAATAAAAGCTCTGTCCCCGGCGCTGTACCGCCTGCTCTTGGTAGCGACGGGTTTACAGTCGCGGGTGAGGTTAGCAAACAGGGAGGGGGGCGGGACCTTGAGGGTGGATAGGCCGCAGGTGGTATGCGGTGGGCGGTTTAAAAGCTGCTGGTTGAAGACTGTGAGTGGGGGGAGGGGTCCACCGTATGCCAAAGTGACACTTTGAAGGTGGGATTGGAAATCCAGCCCTAGTAGGACGGCAGCGCAGAGCTGTGGCAGGACGAGAAGTTTAAAATTTTTATACTCCGTGCCCCTAACTGACAGGGTCACAACACAGTAGCCGCTGATGTCTGTAGAATGGGACCTCGACGCCATCGAGATCCGGTTGCGCATTGGCCGGACAGTGAGGGAGTAGTGGCTCACCGTGTCTGGATGGATGAAACTCTCCGTGCTTCCGCTGTCGAACAGGCAGGTCGTGGCGTGGCCGTTTACTTTGATGTCCATCATGGACTTGGACAGGTGATGCGGGCGAGCTTGGTCAAGTGTGACGGAGGCTAGTGTATGGCTGAGCGAGCTGCTGTAGTCTGCGGGTGAGGCGGTGGTCAGGTCTGGAGACAAGGTGGCGGTCGAGTGTGGTGAACAAAATGGCGGCGCCCACGACGTTGAATAAAATGGCGGAGAAGATGGCCGCCCCCACAACTCACATGAGGCACTGCCGGCGTCGGTGGCCTTGATCAAAGATGGCCGCCCCCACGACTCACACGAGGGGATACTGGCATCTGTGGCCTTGATGAAAGATGGCCACCCCCACAACTCGCATGAGGCACTGCTGGCGTCTGTGGTTTTCCCCCTGCAGGCCTTCGTGAAGTGGCCTTTCTTGTGGCAGTCGGAGCAGGTCGCGTTTCTTGCAGGGCAGCGTGCCCTCGGGTGTTTCGCCTGGCCACAGAAGAAGCAGCCGGCGGCCCGATCGCGGGGCTCCGATGTCGCAGCCGGTACCGGGGGTGGCGGTCCCGATCGGTTCCGGGACACCGACGCTGTGGTAGGTCCCAGAGGCGGCGGTGCGAGGGGTATTGCGGCCGGGGTCGGGCCCGAGTCCCAGGGTCACGCAGCACAGTACCTGGAGTACGCCTCGAGGTCCCGATGGGCCACTTCCAAGGAGCGAGCGAGGATAGCAGCTGTTTTCAGGTCGAGGTCCTTTGATTCCAGCAGTCTTTGCCGTGAGTAGTCTGACCGAAGGCCTTTCATGAAGGCATCTCGGATGTTTCCATCTGTATGTTCTGCAGCTGTTACGGCTTTAAAGTCACAGTCCCTGCCGAGTATTTGCAGCGCCCGTAAGAAATCATCAACCGACTCTCCTGGCTGTTGCGAGCGGGATCTTAGGAGATGCCTGGCGTACATTGAGTTTACAGGGCTCCGATACTGTTCTTTTAGCAGGTTGAGGGCGTCCTCGTATGTGGCAATGTCCCGGATGAGTGCAAATACTTTCGGGCTCACCTGAGCGGTCAGAACTCTTAGTTTGGATGCCGGAGGCACGCCGGATTCTCCCAGGTATGCTTCGAAGCAGCTCAGCCAGTGTTCGAAGTCGAGGGCTGAATTCTCAGCCTGTGGGTTTAGATCCAGGTACGGCGGCCGGAGGGCTCGTAGCCAGGCCGGCTGCTGGGGCTGTTGTAGATGGCCGTTTGGCTGAGGCTGTACGTCTGACTGGTCGTTTGGCTGCTCCGTTGTAGACTTTTCAAAATTTAGCCAATAAAATTGATATACCTATCAATTCAGTTCATGAAAAGCGACGAGTTAAGTTAGTAACTATAGGTTTTTATTGGCTAAATAGCAGAGCCCACCCTCGTGGGTGATCGGATCCAACAAGGAGGAATACCAGCCAGTCGACCACCTTTATACCTGGGCAAGCAGGCGGAGCCATGGGCGGAGTCAGCTGTGGTCAGCCCAGGTATAACAGCGTGGCAAGAGGTGACCTTGTGTAGTGATACAACAGTGTAAACAGTGATAACCATAGTGTAACGATATAAACAGTGATAACCATAGTGTAACGATAGTGAACGATAAAAGTGGTTTACCACAATAAGTTCTTGACACTGAATCAATAATTGAAACAGAAGGGTAAAGGCTCCTGACAGTCTGGATCTTTGGAAAGAAGACAATGGGGCATCCTGGTTAAGGTGTTCTAAATTACACTTCGTAAAGAAGCACATAAAATTAAGAAACACATGCCTTCATAAAAATGACATCAAGCAAAAGAAACACCTACCGTCACATCGTTTTGTGTTAAACTTAAAACAACTACGGAGGAGAGACACAATTCTGTGTTACAACCAGCTGAGGTGACTAAGAATTGCATAGATCACCCTGGTTGAGATGTTCTAATTTACACTTCGTAAAAAGACAAACAGAAGCCCTTAGTAAAAATGACATCAAATAGATGCACCTGCTGTTACACCGTTTTTCATGGCAAGCTTCGAACACCTAGAGGAGAGACACAAGTCTGTATTGCTACCAGCTGAGGTGACTAAGAATTGCAGAGGTCAGCAGAAAAATGACTAGAGATAATTAGCTTACATCAGCAGAAAACCTTAAAGGAGATACCACTGGAAAAGGGTATAAATATTGAACTCTCAAATAGGATACTAGACTCGCTGTAAAGGGGCAAAGCGATTCTCGGCTTCAGAGGCAGGCTTTGTAAGTCTACAACTCTTTGTATCTCGGGGATCAAGGTACTGTATTTGATTTTGGTGGATATCCGAATAAGACTTAGGACTGTAAAACTGTAGCGAAGTTAAGATTTGAGAGTAAGGATCTCTGATAAGATTGTAAAGCTTTCTCTTTTTGGAACTGTTAATGTTGTGATTGACTCACCAACTGTAAAATACATGTTGGTTCTTTAATAAATCTATATATTTTTAGAATTGTCTCACATAATACTTCTGTATCAAACTCGCAAACTCAATCTCTGTACACTCTTTGGTGAGGAGTTGCAGAATTCTGGGGGAATTTTCCGGACCCTCATAATATCCAGAATGTTACAGTCTAGCTAAACTTATTAAAAGTGCTATCTGGAGGATGGTAACATTTTCAGGTTGTTCCTTTCCTTTAGGGAGAGGTAGTCCGGACCTTTAGACCCAATTAAGCGTCTTTAGGATTCGGCTACCTCAAACTTTGGTTGAAAGTGAACATCTGAGGAATACGCCTGATCTGGCATAGCCCTAAAGGGGCTAGGACTAGTAATAACCCCTTCAGCTTAGCCTGTCTATATCCCTTTGCAGGTTTTTTGCGTCCTCTGCACAACTTGCTTTCCCACCCATCTTTGTATCATCCGCAAACTTGGCTACATTACACTCAGTCCCTTCATCCAAGTCATTAATGTAGATAGTAAATAGTTGAGGCCCCAGCACCGATCCCTGTGGCACCCCACTAGTTACCATTTGCCAACCAACCCATTTATTCCGACTCTCTGCTTTCTGTTTGTTAGCCAATTCTCTATCCATGCTAATATATTACCCCCAATTCTGTGAGCTCTTATCTTATGCAGTAACCTTTTATGTGGCACCTTATCGAATGCCTTCTGGAAATTCAAATACACCACATCCACTGGTTCACCTTTGTCCACCCTGCTCGTTACCTCCTCAAAGAACTCCAGCAAATTTGTTGAATACGATTTCCCTTTCATTAAACCATACTGACTCTGCTTGACTGCATTATGCTTTTCTAAATGCCCTGCTACTGCTTCCTTAATGAAGGACTCCAGCATTTTCCCAACGACAGATGTTAGGCTAACTGGTCTATAGTTTCCTGCTTTTTGTCTCCCTCCTTTCTTAAAACAGGGGTGTTACATTTGCGGTTTTCCAATCCGCTGGGACCTCTCCAGAGTCGAGGAAATGTTGGTATATTACAACCAATGCATCCATTATCGCTGCAGCCACTTCTTTTAAGATCCTGGGATGCAGACCATCTGGTCCAGGGGGTTTGTCATCTTTTAGTCCCATTATTTTACCAAGTACTATTTCCTTAGTGATAGTGATTGTCTTTAGTTTCCCCCCTCCCTGTAGCCCCTTGATTATCCATTATTGGGATGTTGTTAGTGTCTTCTACCGTGAAGACAGGTACAAAATATTTGTTCAGAGTCTCTGCCATTTCCCCATTCCCCATTATTAATTCCCCAGTCTCATCCTCTAAGGGACCAATGTTTACTTTAGCTACCCTCTTCCTTTTTATATACCTGTAGAAGCTCTTACTATCTGTTTTAATGTTTCTTGCTAGTTTACTCTCATAATTCATCTTCTCTCTCTTTATTTTTTTTTAGTCATCCTTTGCTGGTTTTTTAAAAATTCCCAATCCTCTGGTCTCTCAACAATCTTGGCAACATTGTATGCCTTCGTTTTCAATTTGATACCATTCTTTACTTCCTTAGTTAGCCATGGATGGTGCTCCCTTCTCTTAAAATCTTTCTTTTTCACTGGAATATACTTTTGTTGAGAGTTATGAAATATCTCCTTAAATGTCCACCACTGCATTTCAACTGTCTTACACTTTAATTTATTTTTCCAGTCCACTTTAGCCAGTTCTGCCCTCATGCCATTGTAATTGCCTTTGTTTAAGATCAGGATACTGGTTTGAGATACAACTTTCTCACCCTCCAACAGAATTTGAAATTCAACCATGCTATGATCATTCTTTCCTAGAGGATCTTTACTATGAGATCATTTATTAATTCTGTCTCATTACACAGCACCAGATCCAAGATAGCCTGCTCCCTGGTTGGTTCCATTACATACTGTTCTAGGAAACCATCCCAGATGCACTCTATGAACTCCTTCTCAAGGCTACCATGGCCAATTTGATTTGTCCAATCAATATGGAGATTAAAATCACCCATGATTATTACCGTACCTTTTTTACAGGCCTCCATTATTTGTTGATTTATACTCTGCAGAGAGTAACAGAGATGCCATTAGGAGTTTAGCGAGATAATTCACAGAATCCTAGAAATTTACAGCACAGAAGTAGGCCATTTGGCTTAATTGACTTTCTTCCAGCATTGCAACCAGGTCCTGGGCTCACCTGCTCCACCACCTCTGACCACTTTTGCTGCATGACTTACCTAGACACCCCTCTTGCCACCAGGAGGGAACAGCAATCCCTCCTCCTGCTGAACACCTACACAAACAACTCCAGCGCAGCGTCAGAGAATCAGCACCTCTGCTTGCCATTTTTCACTGTCTAAAGGTAAATCAGCTCACAGCAGCCAAAGTGCACTTCCCCTTTATGATTTCCCGCTCTACCAATTGGCGAGCTACCATAACAGCATGAGGAGTGCTGGCAGCTCACTGTCTCTATTAAAATGAAGCACCGTAACTACTTACTCCTAACATTCTAATTTATAACATGCGTCTTCTGGTATATATACTCTTCAAAATAATGAACAATATTTCTGGCTCAATTCTTTCAATTCATATTTTAATCTTGAAAACATCAACTAGATCACCCCATGTGTCATCTTTTCCAAAGGAAACAAGCACAACACCTTTAACCCTTCCTCATAAACACTTTTGTTATTCACCTTTTGTGCAATGATACCCTTCCTATAATTAGGTGACGAGAATTGTACATCGTAACTCCAGCTGGGTGTGACCAACACCATACGCAGCAACAAGGTCATCTCTTTTGATTTATACTCTATGCTTTTTCTAATGGAACCCAGTAGCTTATTTGTGATATTGGGCCAAAAATTGCGGTCAGTGGTGTAGCTCCAGAGTACGCCGCTAACTTGCGAAAAGAATATGTACTTACCTTGAGCGAGGCCCAGAACGGAAACTTCCTCTTCAGCGCTGCAGAGTTCTGTGCAGCATATGACGTCAGGAAGGTCAGGAGCACAGTGTACAGCCTGTGCGTAAGGGAAGACACGCCCACTAAAGCTGTCAAAACTAAGACACGCCCACAGAAATTTCTCTCAGTCTTTTATATTGTAATTACATTTTAAAACCTTCTAAAACCTTTTAATTAAACTAGTACTTGGACTTATTTCATATATCAGCATTTTGTTTTAATGTTTTCATCTAAACTCACAGTTTATTAGTCCCTGTGTATACAGCTTCCCGAAGGTTGTTGAACTTCAGAAAGAGATTCCCAGCCATATTCAATATTAATTTTCAGGATTACAATATATTATTCATACCGTATTTAGGCTGGTAATAGATAAATGTATTTTCCTTGTTATGGATGCATTATATTGTTTGTTATGTCATTCACTTTTGAGTTGAAAGGACAGAATTGGTCACTGAAATCTGATAGATGTTCACTTTATTTAACTTTCTTATTCAACTTCCCAAGTAATTAAAATGAAGTTCGGTAAAGATAATTTTGGTACACATTTTATAACAGAGAACTTCAGAATTGTTATATACTCGGGCTGTACCCTATCATACTGCAGCAAAAGACATATTGCAAGTTTAATTATCAGGTTTCTTATTACAAAGATATATTTGCCAATATTTCTTGGGAAAATATAAGTAAACGGACAAATATATATATTCCTAAAATTGCTTTGTAGCATTAAGATAACATGTAAGGGCGGACTAATCATTTTGCAATGCATTTCCAATCAAAATCGATTGATAAGATTGTAAATGATGCTATCCAATGTTTGTCTTGATAACAGGAAAATGCAAAGTGGTGATTTTTCAACTGCAGATCTTCTTTTATGATGTGAAACAGGCTCCTACGCTTGTAGCAACCATAAGAACCGTAAAAGTGCGAAGTGATACATTTTGGTAGGAAGAACGAGGAGAGGCTATATAAGCTAAAGGGTACAATTCTAAAGGGGATGCATGAACAGAGAGACCTGAGGGTATATGTGCACAAATCGTTGAAGGTGGCAGGGCAGGTTGAGAAAGCGGTTAAAAAAGCATACGGGATCCTGGGCTTCATAAATAGAGGCATGGAGTACAAAAGCAAGGAAGTTATGATGAACCTTTATAAAACACTGGTTCGGCCTCAACTGGAATACTGTGTCCAATTCTGGGTACCGCACTTTAGGAAGGCTGTGAAGGCCTTAGAGAGGGTGCAGAAAAGATTTACAAGAATGATTCCAGGGATGAGGGACTTCAGTTACATGGATAGACTGGAGAAGCTGGGGTTGTTCTCCTTAGAGCAGAGAAGGTTGAGAGGAGATTTGATAGAGGTGCTCAAAATCATGATGGGTCTAGACAGAGTAGATAGAGAGAAACTGTTCCCACTGGCAGAAGTGTCGAGAACCAGAGGACACAGATTTAAGGTGATTGGCAGAAGAATCAAAGGTGACATGAGGAAAAACATTTTTTACGCAGCGAGTGGTTAGGATCTGGAATGCACTGCTCGAAAGGGTGGTGGAGGCAGTTTCAATCATGGCTTTCAAAAGCGAATTGGATAAGTACCTGAAGGAAAAAATCTGCAGGGCAACAGGGAAAGGGCGGGGGAGTGGGACTAGCTGAACTGCTCTTGCAGAGAGCCAGCACGGGCTCGATGGACTGAATGGTCTCCTGTGCTGTAACCATTCTATGATTCTAGGATCGTCCATAATTGCTGGGCAGTTGGTGGGCAAATAGCCCAACTCTGCGCCAGCAATTGTGAGTTCCTCGGCGGTGCCGAGGCGTATCTTGACAGATTGCAAGTTCGGGATTCAGTGCATTCGCATACTTGCGGTATATTTCAAAGGCGGTATGATGGCGTACTCTCAGAGTACGCCGTCATACCCACCTCAAAATCCAGGAAATTTCATTTTTTTTAATTGTAGCTAAGCACTGGTATGATGATTTTGTAGCTTTAAGCATTCGAACCCCAAAATCCTGTTGCTGATCAGCACTTTGTACCACAGTTTCATTTAACAGATACACCCTCTTTTTATTTCTTGCTCCCATTCTAATTATTTTAAACTTACCTATTTTGAAATGCATTTTTACCTATTGGCCCAGCTGCCAAAAAGATCGAAATTCTTTTAAATATGGTTGAATTATTTTCCAGCCTCCTATTTTGGTATCATTTTCAAACTTGGAGACTTTGCTTATTAAGATATCTATATATATAAACGGATACCTCTTTCTGTCTGTCTGTCTGTCTGTCTATCTGTCTGTCTATCTGTCCTCACGTGTGCGTCTGTCCGGCTATGCGCTCGAAAGTTATAGAGCGTACCTACGCGTGCGTTATGTCGAAAGAAAGCTTACCTTTCTGAAACGGTGGTAAGCGTATTTACGTTTCGGCCGGACAAAAATCGCGCCCGCGGTATCCGAAAAATGTTCAAAATTCCGCTCATTAGCATCTCATTATCCACTCATTAGCGACAGAGTGACCTCGAGGTCGACCAATTGTACACCGGGTTCCTGGCGCGTGCGGCCGGGCCCGCCTACAGTCGAGTGACGGGACGATTGACCAATCCTACGCTTTGGTGACCTGACGGTCGAACCAATCGGTGCGTGTGTGGGCGGGCCTCATCGTTCTGAACCGAGGTGAGTCGCCGCCATCTTGATTCCAAACTTTTCCTTTCTTTTTCCCGCTTTCTGCGTCTTTCAAAAAAATGTTGCTTTTAAAACACATATTGTTTTTAAAAAAAGTTAATTACTTTCTAAATCTTTTATCTAATCTCATTAATTTTCCTACCTTTCCCCGTTTTTCCAGGTAGGCCTCGAAGCCTCGGCCTCTCCTCCGCACCCACAGCCCGAGCTAGGCACCTCCCGGCCCCAGTCAACAAGCGGTCCCCGATCGCCGCCATCACTGTGAAGGCTGGAGGGGCGGGCCTCAGTCGAGCGCCGCTACCGCCGCCATCTTAGTAAAGGCTGGCGCGGCGGTGGCGGCACGGAGCTCCGTGGAGCAGGAGCGCGGCGGCGTCTAACTCTTCCCCCCCCCCCGCAGTCTGTCTCTCTCTCTCTTCCCCGCGCCTCTGAATGCGCGGGGGAAGAGGCCGGGGCACCGTGGCCGCTTTCGGAGACTTCAACTCCGTGACAGGTGAGGAAGGTCTTTCTTCACGCAATCAGCCGCTCAGGCCCAGGCCCAGAGATCGGGAGGCGGAGAGGGGAGGAGGGTTACCAAGGCAACCGGGGCTCGGGCGGGGCTCCAGAGATCGGGCCTCCGGAGATCGCGCGGGGGGGGGGGTGTGAGCCTCGGGAGATCGCGGGGGGGGGGCGAGCCTCGGGAGATCGCGGGGGGGGGGGGAGGCGAGCCTCGGGAAATCGCGGGGGGGGGCGAGCCTCGGGAGATCGCGGGGGGGGGAGGGGGGGCGAACCTCGGGAGATCGGGGGGGGCGCCGGGGGGGGCAGGGGGCGAGCCTCGGGAGATCGTGGGGGGGAGGGGGAGCGAGCCTCGGAGATCGCGGGGGGGGGCGAGCCTCGGAGATCGCGGGGGGGGCGAGCCTCGGGAGATCGCGGGGGGGGGGGGAGGAGGGGGCGAGCCTCGGGAGATCGCGGGGGGGGGGGGGCGAGTCTCGAAGATCGCGGGGGAGGGAGGGGGGGGCGAGCCTCGGGAGATCGCGGGGGGGCGGGGGAGGGGGGGCGAGCCTCGGGAGATCGCGGGGGGGGGGAGGGGGAGCGAGCCTCGGGAGATAGCGGGGGGGAGGGGGGGCGAGCAGGTCGGGAGATCGCGGGGGGGGGGAGGGGGGGGCGAGCCTCGGGAGATCGCGGGGGGGGGGCGAGCCTCGGGAGATCGCAGGGCGAGCCTCGGGGGGGGCGGGTGGCGAGCCTCGGGGGGGGGCAGAGGGCGAGCCTCGGGGGGGGGGCAGGGGGCGAGCCTCGGGGGGGGGCGGCGAGACTCGGGGGGGGCGAGACTCGGGGGGGGGCCGAGCCATGGGGGTGGGCGAGCCTCGGGAGATCGGGGGGGGGCGAGCCTCGGGGAGGGTGGGGGGCGAGCCTCGGGAGGGTGGGGGGCGAGCCCTCGGAGATCGGGGGGGTCGGGGGGCGAGCCTCGGGGGGGCGCGGGGCTCGATAGATCGGGGGGCGGGGGCTCGGGGAGATGGGGGGGCGGGTCTCGGGAGATCGGGGGGGCGGGGCTCGGGAGATCGGGGGGCGGGGCGCGGGAGATCGGGGGCGCGGGAGATCGGGGGGGGCGGGGCTCAGGGACTCCCCCCTCCCCTCCCCCCCGCTCCCTCTCCCCTCCCCTCCGCTCCCTCTCCCCTCCACTCCTCTCGCCCTCCCCCCTCCTCCCCTCCCCCCCTCCCCTCCTCCTCCCCCCCTACCCCCTCCTCCTCCCCCTCCCCTTCCCCCCCCTCCCCTTCCCCCCCTCCCCCCCCTCCCCTTCCCCCCTCCCCTCCCCTTCTCCACTCCCCTTCCCCCCCTCCCCCTTCCCTCCCTTCCCCCCTCTTCTTCCTCCCACTTCCCCCTAGTTGCTCTCTCTCTTCCCCCCAGTCGCTCTCTCTCTTCCCCCCAGTCGCTCTCTCTCTCCCCCCAGTCGCTCTCCTCTCTCTTCCCCCCAGTCGCTCTCTCTTCCCCCCAGTCGCTCTCTCTTCCCCCCAGTCGCTCTCTCTTCCCCCAGTCGCTCTCTCTCTTCCCCCCAGTTGCTCTCTCTCTTCCCCCCGTCACTCTCTCTCTTCCCCCAGTCACTCTCTCTCTTTCCCCCAGTCACTCTCTCTCTTCCCCCCCCAGTCGCTCTCCTCTCTTCCTCCCCAGTCGCTCTCTCTTCCCCCCAGTCGCTCTCTCTCTTCTCCCCCAGTCGCTCTCTCTCTTCCCCCGCCCCCTCCACCAGTCACTCTCTCTCTCTCTTCCAACAACAACATGCCTCAAAAGACCCTTGGCACCGCCGGCACTTCAGCTAGTGTATCTATCTTCTATCTATCTATCTATCTATATATATATAAACGGATCGATCTGTCTGTCTGTCCTTCGGTGTGTGTCTGTCCGGCTATGCACTCGAAAGTTATAGAGCGTACCTACACGTGCGTTACATCAAAAGAAAGCTTACGATTCCAAAACGGTCGTAAGCGTATTTACGTTCCGGCCGGACAAAAACTGCGCCCGCGGTATCCAAAAAACTTTCAAAATTCCGCTCATTAGCATCTCATTATCCGCTCATTAGCGATAGAGTGATGTCGAGGTCGACCAATCGTACACCGGGTTCCTGCAGCGTGCTGGGCTCTCCTACAGTCGAGTGATGGGACGATTAACAATCCTATGCTTCGGTGACCTGACGGCCGACCAATCGGTGCGTGTGTGGGCGGGCCTTATCGTTCTGAACCGAGGTGAGACTCCGCCATCTTGATTCCAAACTTTTCATTTCTTTTTCCCGCTTTCTGCGTGTTACTTTTCAAATCTACATTTCCAGCAAAAAAAAGTTGCTTTTAAAACACAAATTGTTTTTAAAAAAAGTTAATTAATTTGTAAATCTTTTGTCTAACCTCTATAATTCTCCTACCTTTCACGTTTTTCCAGGCCGGGGCCTAGGCTTCTCCAACTGCCAGCAGTGCAACTCTAGACCCAGGCTCCCGGCCTAGACAGAGACAAACACTGGCAGAGGGTGTGCTGACTCAGCTCCATTCCCGGGGTTCAGTAGGTGGGGAGGCTTCATAAGCAACTGGGG